>NC_057804.1:203321829-203602502 GCF_018294505.1 Triticum aestivum | reverse complement strand
AGAGATGTTCTACGGCCAGGGCGTCGCGCGTGTGAGCTCGTCCATTGGAGCTCTCGGGCGGGCGGCGCGCGTGCGGAGGGGGGTAGCAGGAGGGACAAGGAGGAGGGGGGCAGGGGTGTAGCGTGCTGTGGACGTCGAGGAGCATCGGCTGGCGTGAGGGGGAGAGCCAAGGTAGCCGGCGGTGCCTGGCAGGGGGCGGCTACAGTGTGGGAGCGCACTGTAGTGCACTCCAGAGCGCCCAAAATGGCCGGCATCGCCATTTTCTATGCAATGTGGGCGCGGCCAAAGATATCTGGTAGCTCTAGGGGGAAGTAAAGAAGTGGGGAGGGGCATTGGATGCCCTGGAGATCCACTAGAGTGAGGAGGGAGGTGAGAAAGGAGAAGAATGCTACTGTCCAGAAGGGTAAATTGGGATGTTTCACTCTTCAATCATTGAGTTGAGTCCAGGGAAGAGTTACTGGAGGTGCAAGGGGACTCTGAGGGGCTGTGGTAAAAAGTTGAGGCCATGGAGAAGAGTGGAAGTGGTCAAAACAGGGGTTTTAGTAAAATGGCAGAAGGTGTTTGTTGCTGGTTTGGGCAAGAAGATGAACTCCTCTTGTCATGAGGCTTGACAGGGTCAAATGGCATGAGATAATAATAGGTTCCACCAAGGTTGAGTCCATTTGGGAAAAGTTGCCAATGCAACTTTTGTAAACCCTAGAAATCAGCAGAAATGGAGTTTCCAAGTTTAGTCATGCAAATCTGTTCTCCTTGATGCAGCACTTGGTGTAGTGTCATAATTTGATGTTAAGAACATGTCCACAAAAGTTGAGATCAAAAGGAGAAAGTTTCCAATGTAGAGTTGTTCAAATTTAGTTCTGGACAGGAAGGGTTTTGGGGCACTTTGATCAATATAACAATTTCTCAAACTTGTGCCATTTGGTCTAGATGAATGATTAGACCATTTGAGCATGTTCACAAGGTTTGAGAACATTTGGACATGTTTGTCAATGTAAAGTTGCTCAAACTTCAAAATGGACAGAAATGGTTTTGAGGGGATTTCATGGGGTTATACTATTCTCCATGACATGATACTTGTCAAGATCATCAAACATGTCATATGTGACATGATAGAATTTTCTTGGAATTTTTGGAGAATATTTCCTTCGTAAATATTTCAAAATCTTGAAATACCCATAAAGGGTTTTTGAGGGATTTGACCAATATTTTGAACATGACCATGTGTTGAAACTCTTATATATAGACAATATATGTCCACTAAGTTTCCCTGATTTTTGTTAAATATTTTTTTAAAACAATAAAATAATTTTTCCCTATTAAAGACCATTTTTGGCCTCAAGAAAAAGCTTTTAAATAAAATAGGAAAATAACTTTTAAAATTATATTTTTGTGGTTTATGGGAGTCGTACATCTAATAGGATTTAAATATACCTTTTGAAAGATTTTTCACCCCAAATCAAGCACATGCAGTGTAATCCTCAATTCAGGGGTTTTTGGAAAACTAATTTTAGAAAATACTTTTTGGCCAAATTATTTTTGTAAGAAAATACTATGTTGCTCTATACACATGGCATGATCATTGGGAAAGGTTTTTGGATCAAGGAGAAGGAGTATAAGACTTGGAGGATTTATTTTATTTTTAGAGCACTGGCAAACAACAAACAAAAACCAATCAAGGCAAGGTCCAAAACACTCAAAAGTTTTTGTCAAACCACATTTTATCATGATTGTTAGCTTAAGGGTAGTGCCATGAAAATCAGGGTGTGACAGACCTACCCCCTTACAAGAATCTCGTCCTCGAGATTCCCAAACTAGGCGCGGAAAGGAGTATGGAGACTTGTATTAGGGGTAGTCTTCACGTCCTCATACTGCTTCCATTTCCGAGTGGTGCTCCATTGAACCTTGAGGTACTTGATGGTGTGGCTCTGTGTATGATGTTCTGCTTGATCCAGGTTGCTAAGGGGTTTCTCATGTAGGTCAGGTTGGGTTGGGGGTCGATGGCTCGATGATCGATGTCCTTGCTAGTGATCGGGCTAGCTAGGAAGTAGAAAACACTCCTGGAATTGTGTCATGTGGAAACATTATGCATAGTGGGTAACTCAGGTGGTAACTCTAGCTGGTAGCCATCTGCTCTTCGTCTTGTAGTGACCTCCGGGGGGGTGTTAATTCTTGGTGTGAGCTTCCCTTTGACATGGAAATGCTTGGTTCCTTTGAGATAAGTGGCTTGTAGATACACCTGGTCTTCGACGCGGATGTTTACTTCTTGATGATGATGGTTGGTGTAGTTCTTCCTCCTGGACATGGCGATCTTCCGATGTTCCTTGACCAGCTCGGTGATTCTTCTTCCGTCTTCGGGTAGACAAGTATGTTACCAAAATAAAGATGAAAACCAACTTGTCCAAGTACTCCATGAAGACTCTGTTCATGAGGTACATAAAGTAGGATGGGGGTATTTGTGGTGGTCAGGGTTGAGTATGGTCCAAGGTGTTCTTGATCTAGAGTCAAGACCCACGGTCATGGTCCGACCATGTTGTAGCTTGGTACGGTTTAAGGGTTTCAAGAATTCTAGGGTGCGAGTGAACATTTATCCTTGAGCACAATTCCTGAGACGCCAATTGTTCTACTTAGTCCTCCAAACAGATCACCTTATACTGCTGAAAGCATCATTTCATATAGGTCAACTCCAATCATCACTCATTCTATTCATATCCTCATGACTCCCAAGAGGAGGTCTAACAAAATCATATATGTCTATGATCCCCAAACTCATGTGTGTGGCTACCCCTAAAAATCCATGGGTAGAGCATACAAGCTTCCAAGCTGTAATAAAACAGGACAATCCAAGTGCTCATCCTATTCTTCCAAGGTCCATGCTAGTGCATCTCTATCCTAAGGAAACACGTCGTATGCCACTCCAAAATCTTGTTTCCTTTTCTATGAATCAACTCCAACAACCCGTTAACTTCCATTAATCACTACATAATCCATTAATTCTACAAATCCAACGCCTATGCTGGTGTTCCACATGATCTCCTAAAGTCCTTATAATCCCCAATACTTGAAAGGGCTGCCTTACTATAGTCAGTCCACCAATTCCCGTTATTGTGATCTAGTAATACTCCAAGGTCAAGCTCACAAATATGCCTAAATAAACTCCGACAATTAGTCCATTCTCCTAGTTTATCGTCCACCAAGAAACATGGTATCAATGATCGCGATCATCGGTCTAAATCCAATTTACTCCGAACCATGTAGACATACTCAGCATCTATATTCAACTAGAATCACCTACTTAAATCCAAATCTCTTGTCCAACGAGAATTCCTACATGTTCCCCCAAGTCATTTACGTAATATCAACTGTCTCCTATCAATATCCCATGGCTAAGTTAAATCCAAATACTTACAAGAATTCCAGCTTGCGAATACAATTATCCTACTAAATTCAATTTACTCAGGGGTAATGGAAGCTATGCTAATCTATACTCATGATCCCACGAAGTAGTCTCTTATAATTCCTCAAGTCATTGATATAAACCCATCAAGTCATTTGTCCTCTATTCCTATATCCTCAAATTGGCCCTCCCTATGGCATCGTCAGTTCTGGTGCTATCTTAGGAAGATAATGTGCTCGTTCACTATGCCCATTAGTTCCATAATGAACCCAGTGAGAAGCAAGGCTTACTGCAGCTTAACTTGTTCTCTTGTGATTCCGTAGGTTAAGCTCATGGTTAAGGTTTCAAGCTAGGGTATCTTGTGAAGTCCTATAGGGTCTAGGGATAGGGTTCTAGTCTTGAGGTATAAACATACGGGGTTGTACTTGGTCGAGGAGGTTGTAGCAAAAGTCTTCAGTGCTTGTTGGTCATCGAGGTGGAATCCTTGGTGCATATTGTCTTGCTTGTCTTCAGTTGAGGAGAGAGATGAGAGGGAAAAGTAGCATAGAGGAGGGGAACGCCTAAAGGGGGTTCTATAGTGCAAGTGCAAACAAACAAGTGCCAAAAAGGGCCAAACACAAACAACTAAATAAGGCAGGTGATATAGTCACGTACTTGTTGCCTAGGGCAAAAGGGCGACTGACATCGAAAACAAAACAAATAAATGCAAGCAACACACAATCATGGTTCTATTCGAACCATCATACGGACTCGACTGCGCATAGGGGGTACACGACTCATCCTACCCTAGGGGTTCTCGGACTCAGTAGTCGTGCCTTGTGCCTCGTGAGTCTTCTGGGTTTTCCTCAGGTGTTGCTACGTTTCTTGTAGTTGTTCTATGAAACAATTCCAGGTTGAGCCTGAAGATTCTTCAACAACTTCTCGCCTGTTGAAGTGATGGGGTGAAGGTGGCTCCTCGTAACTGGCATTGACTTGGTCTTCCATTGTCTTCTTAATCACGACAATCCCTTTTTGTCTTCTAAGCCTTCGATGGTACCAGGTAGGTAATCCTTTATGCAATGACATTATCAAGGCATAATAGAGGTCCATCATGTCGGTTACGTTGATGACAACATCGACACCAAGAGCGGGGGATGTGGAGAACCGTTTTCCTGCTCACTATGGTGAGGCGGACCAAATGTCTAGGTTCTCATCCATCGGTGTTTGTCGATACAACAACGGTAGTGACAGGGTTACTCTATTAGCGATGTATATCATGATCTTGCATATCCTATGCCCTGATCATCGTAGGCTAAGGTTGCGTCATCTTGGGGCAGTGTCAAGGGTGTCACCATCTCCTGGGTCTTCAGGTCCTCATTCCTTGAGGATGTATCTTCTGTTGGTATCGTCTTTGTGATGTCGCCAATCTTGTGTTCAGGAGATGTGGGTGAATGTCTGGCAAGGCGTCTTCCTTCTAGATTATCCACGAGGATTACAAGGAATCCAGTGGTCAGGGGCATAAGGGTTCTAGCGACCAAAGGTTTTGAAGGGGAAGAGATTAATAAGGAAAGTATACCTTAGTTTTCGAAAAACTGAGAAGGGAAGAGAAGTATAGAGAGTTCTGAAAACTAGTAGTAGTTCTGGAAATATTTTACCCTAACTAACGACCATGCTAACTAAGGCTTCCTATAATCAGGATGGCTCTGATACCAGCTCTGTGGGGACCCCGACTCATAAGTCGTGATCACCGAATGCACGTGTACAATGATCCCAGAGATCAATGCTCACTGAACACGCAGAAGCTGAATAACAAGAGTCTTACATCCCTAAATACCGTTTTACATAAATTATGACCATTATGGTCAAGTCTTGGATATAACATTGCAGCGGAAATCTTCATCAATAACTTGGACCCATGCCATCTGCCTTAATCCTACAGGAATTCTGACGGGGAAGCGTCCAAGCTCGCACGATCGCCACCAAAATCGCTTCTTCGTATACCTGCTCTTTCAAGCCTGGCCGAGTAAATAGCCAGGGACAAGCCAGTGAGTGCATTTGAATGTACTCGCAAGCAACCCATGTTTTGGCTCAAGATAAAACAATGTATGACATTGGTAAATTTTTGCAGAAAGCTAGTTTTGAGTGCAATGACATGTTCAACATTTTGTAAGACATGCATCAGGAGAATTCAAGTAACCATGAGGATAGGTTACAGATATCAACATAAATAGAGTGGGCACCAACCCAACTCAATCATGTCAAGTCCCTTGACTTGACCCAAGTAGTTCTCCCCAACACACACACACTGGTTTTTAAACATGTGGACGTAGCCCAAGAGCGGTTGCCCAACTGTCCTTGACCATGGACACGGCTATTCGAATAGTTTTACACTCTGCAGAGGTTGCACACTTTACCCACAAGATCCGGGGAACTTCTGTGTCATCCACGACCCGCGATACCTCAAGTACCCGGGGTAAGCACCCGATCACTATCTTTCCCTAGATGACACTAACAAGGAGCCCACTCATTGTTCCGTATCCTCATGATGTACATCATATGTGACTCACTCGAGATCGTAACATCCGAGAGGGGACACAACGGTGTGTCCGGTGCCCATAAAAATGTTCTTGGCCGCCCTACCTGGCACGACCCCGTCCCGAGAGAGAGCACCAACTCTCCCCCGTCACTAGTAATGCGGGCTCCAAGCTAGTATCGGCCTAGGTAATCAATAATGCCCTTTCCCATATAAGGGTAGAGTGGTTGCGCATGTAAGGTTTGAATAACGGTCGTAACTTAAACCAATCCGTTTTGGAAACAACACACACACTTGCCTCGGTACACCACTTTGTCATCAAGTGGTTACCCAACTCATCATCTCCCTCGGGCATAAGTGGCACCCGACGGGGTTTTCGAAAAGTATTTTGAAAATACTTTGTATCCTTCACCATGCATATACCCGTCCCTTTTTGTGTAGCACCTACTTTAGCATCCTATCTACTCCCACCGGCATAACCCTCATAACAAGGTAGGGTCATGCATAATGCAAGTATCAACAAGGACGTATGGTGGCAAACCATCAAAGTGGTTACCACCTCATCATGATTCCATTGCAACAACAATATGGTGTCATATGACATGCATAAAAGGGGTTTCATAGACATGGTCAAAGGGCTACTTGCCTGGTTCATCAGAGTCTTGAGATCTTCTGGTCATTCTCCAAGTACTCCGTCTACTTTGTTAACTAACGTCGAAACAATCATAATAAGCAACACAGCAAGGCAGGAAATAAAATTTCTCTAAAAATACTAATTTGACTTTTCTAGAACATATATGGTTATACGAAAAATAACCAGAGTGGTTTCATTGGAATTGGATCACTGGATATCTCTGAACATTTCAATATGATGGAATCAAGGGATTTAATGGATCTGCAAGTTGTCTACAAATGCCTTTTTATAAAAATGAGTAAAAGTAACCATTAAATCAGGCATGATTTTAGAAACACTTAGTAATTGGTTTCACTGGATTTGGAGTTGAAATGAATATAATATGGATTTTTGAAGTGGACTTATGTGGATAAATGACCTTTTTCAAAGGTTCCGTGAAAACCAAGGACAACAAAAATGTCCACTGTGGCCTATTAAATAGAACTTGATTTATGGAGTCTCTGGAAATTTGAATCATTAAATTTGGAGTTCATTTGATTTATTTGTGGATTGCACAAATTTGCAGAAAAGGAAAAAAGGAAAGGGAAAGGGTTTTACCCTTATCCAGCGCGCGGGGCGGGAGATAGAAGTGGGCCGGCCCAACAACACGGCTGCACGGGCGATAGCGGTGATGTCGAAGGCGGATTCGGCGAAGCTATTTCCACTTAAACCCAGCGGGCCCAGGCGCTGAATCGTTGGCATGCAGGGCCCGCGCACAGGATGCTGCGGTCGTCTTCAACCTCGAGCGGCTGGCGCGGCCGACGACTCCGGCGATGATTGCCGGCGACCCCGACCACCTTCCACGGCACTCGGCCCAGCGGCGTACTCAGGGAGCCCAGATGCATCCATCCGCGGGTGGCACGGTCGCCGAGGAGTACGGGGTCGAGCAGGGTGTTGGTCGCGGCGGACGAGGCCGAAGGTGATGGTGGCATCAGCGCTACGGGGTACCGGAGCAGAGGAAGAAGATGGGGAAGGTTCCTCCGTGGCCAGCGGGTTTTCCTGTTGGAGAAAGGAGGGGGAGGAGCTCTGGTTCATGGGAATTTTGGAGGAGGCCGGCGGCTCGGCTCCGGCCATACAGGTGCAAGGAGGGCGCGGGGAAAGGAGTGAACCAGTCGGGGTAATGCACAGGAGGGAGAGGGAGCGAACCGAGGCCCTAGAGGGCTCGGGGGTGGTCTTTTATGGTGGGGCAATGGTGCACCGTGAGCTCATGCGCCGGCGAGGCTGTTGCCATCGCTGCAAGCCACGGGCGCCTGTATGGGCATGTCTGGGGCGTTCGTAGAGATGTTCTACCGCCAGGGGAAGGTAGAGAAGGATCAGGGAAGTGCCAGGGCGTCGCGTGTGTGAGATCGTCCATTGGAGCTCTCGGGCGGCCGGCGCACGTGCGGAGGGGGGTAGCAGGAGGGACAAGGGGGAGGGGGACACGGGTGTAGTGTGCTGCGGACGTCGAGGAGCATCGGCTGGCGTAAGGGAAAGAGCCGAGGTGGCCGGAGGTGCCTGGCAGGAGGCGGCTACAGTGCGGGAGCGCACTGTAGTGCACTCCAGAGCGCCCAAATGGCAGGCATGGCCATTTTCTATGCAATGTGGGCGCGGCCAAAGATATCTGGTAGCTCTAGGGGGAAGTATAGAAGTGGGGAGGGGCATTGGATGCCCTGGAGATCCACTGGAGTGAGGAGGGAGGTGAGAAAGGAGAAGAATGTTGTTGTCCAGAAGGGTAAATGGGGATGTTTCACTCTTCAATCATTGAGTTGAGGCCAGGGAAGAGTTACTGGAGGTGCAAGGGGACTCTGAGGGGCTGTGGTAAAAAGTTGAGGCCATGGAAAAGAGTGGAAGTGGTCAAAACAGGGGTTTTCGTAAAATGGCAGAAGGTGTTTGTTGCTGGTTTGGGCAAGAAGATGAACTCCTCTTGTCATGAGGCTTAACAGGGTCAAATGGCATGAGATAATAATAGGTTCCACCAAGGTTGAGTCCATTTGGGCAAAGTTGCCAATGCAACTTTTGTAAACCCTAAAAATCAGTAGAAATGGACTTTCCAAGATTTAGTCATGCAAATCTGTTCTCCTTGATGAACCACTAAGTGTAGTGTCATAATTTGAGGTTAAGAACATGTCCACAAAAGTTGAGATCAAAAGGAGAAAGTTTCCAATGTAGAGTTGTTCAAATTTGGTTCTGGACAGGAAGGGTTTTGGGGCACTTTGATCAATATAACATTTTCTCCAACTTGTGCCATTTGGAATAGATGAATGATTAGACCATTTGAGCATGTTCACAAGGTTTGAGAACATTTGGACATGTTTGTCAATGTAAAGTTGCTCAAACTTCAAAATGGACAGAAATGGTTTTGAGGGGATTTCATGGGGTTATACTATTCTCCATGACATGATACTTGTCAAGATCATCAAACATGTCATATGTGACATGATAGAATTTTCTTGGAATTTTTGGAGAATGTTTCCTTCGTAAATATTTCAAAAGCTTGAAATACCCAGAAAGGGTTTTTGAGGGATTTGACCAATATTTTGAACTTGACCATGTGTTGAAACTCTTATATATGGACAATATATGTCCACTGAGTTCCCCTGATTTTTGTCAAATATTTTTTTTTAAACAATAAAATAATTTTTCCCTATTAAAGACCATTTCTGGCCTCAAGAAAAAGCTTTTAAATAAAATATGAAAATAACTTTTAAAATTATATTTTTGTGGTTTATGGGAGTCCTACATATAATAGGATTCAAATATACCTTTTGAAAGATTTTTCACCCCAAATCAAGCACATGCAGTGTAATCCTCAATTCAGGTTTTTTTGGAAAACTAATTTTAGAAAATACTTTTTGGCCCATTTATTTTTGTATGAAAATACTATGTTGCTCTATACACATGGCATGATCATTGGGAAAGGTTTTTGGATCAAGGAGAAGGAGTATAAGACTTGGAGGATTTATTTTATTTTTAGAGCACTTGCAAACAACAGACAAAAACCAATCAAGGCAAGGTCGAAAACACTCAAAACTTTTATCAAACCACATTTTATCATGATTGTTAGCTCAAGTGTAGTGCCATGAAAATCAGGGTGTGACAGATATGAATGTCTTTTGAATTTCAGATTTGTAGTATTGAGCATACCAAGTATTTTATGAATTCTAGGGATCTATTTTAAGCACTTAAAAATTTAGTTTCATAGGAGTATAAAAGTGCAGACAATGTGAATCTCAGAGAAGAACCTTCAAGTTTAAGTTTCAGATAAGAAACTAGAAGTTCAGTTTCAGATAAGAAACTACAACTTTCACAGGCAGAGTATTTATATTAAGACGGCCTTTTCAAATAGGGTTAACATCATGTTGGAAGTTTTACTCATGGTCAAAAATGGAACTACCAGCCAGTTAACATCATGCTGATTAACATTCATGCATACACATCTTCATATGATGCATAGTCAAAAAGATAAGCTATTTTCAAAATGCCCACACAATGTCGAGTGTGCGAAAAAACAGAGAAAACGAGGGACGAAGTTTTGCCAAGTGTTGGACCTGGTGCGCATAGATGACAATGGGGACCCACATGTCAATAATGGCTAAGGCAAAAAAATAGGAGATATTTTCCCTGTATCAGGTGGAATCAAACCCGGGCGGAGCAGCGGTCGGGTAGTGTCACTTGGCCACTGGGCTAGTTCAGTACATTCATTACAAATAAGGCACTTATTCAGGTGGTCGGGTCTCCTCCTGCACCTTTGTGCGCTCGCCGCGGCGCCGCTGTCTGCCGTTGTGAACATGCTGAACAAACAAGAGGAATCTAGAGAGGACTGTACGTGGAGAGGCGGACTGTCGGGACCCACCAAGTCTATGGCCGTACGCAAGCAAGTGCCTCATCCAAAAAATACTTCCTCCTAATGCTATAGTGACGTTGGGGCCCACAGGTTTGTCAACATAGTTACATTTTTTTAGGTGCTTCAACGTAGTTACTATAGGAGATAAATTCACAACGAAGCCGGGGAGCTGGCATGTATCATTTATTATCACTGGGACAGCAAGTATCAGCTGGATTTTGGGCTGCCCCGTCTAGGCTTTCTTTTTTAACATGCGCTGCCCACGACATGCCGGTTTGTATTTTCTTGAAGGATGTCATGTATCGACCAGCCTATGGACCTCCCATCCGAGGTTTTATTTTTTCCTGAAACATCAGTAGCCCTTTTTATGTATTTTTTGAAGAAAACGCAGCGGTCTGTTCTATTTTTCTAGATAACAATAGGAACACCTGGTCCAACTTATGTTTCCCTTCTAACTATTTTATATATATTTAAATTATTTTATATGTTATTATATATTATTGTTATTTTCATCATATATTTAATAGGATACTTACATATGTAAGAAAACAATACCCCACATCTTATTAAATTATAAAAATAATTTCTTAACAATAAAATCCTGGATTTTTTTGGCGACGAAAATCCTGGTTATTGTGTACAAAAGCTTAGTAAGATTTAAGCACCAATGTAATAATAAATCACTTATTATTTAAATATATTTATAAAAAATGCTCACCCCCTATTTATTTTTTGATAACATTGTTGCGCCCAACCCAACATTATAATTAGAATCAGCCCAGCAAAATCATGTTCGAGAAAGTGTAAATGGCCTGTAATTTTTTTAGGAAAAAATAAATTGTCCGCATGGATGCTACATTATTTGTTCACCCAACCCAGCTAATGGAATGTAATTCTAAAAAAAGAGATCAAATTGTTTGTAAATTCTGAAAAATGGGTTGAATACGTGCCACATTTTTGGAGGCTGCAATCTGGGCCAATAGGTCGAAGCCAACGCAAGTCGTTGTCAACTTAGTCAACAAATGATACTGACATCGTTAGCCGTTGGATTTACATCCAATGGCCGACATCCATCTTCAATCTCTCGTATTCTTCCTCCAGCGCCGCCGGGACCACCTGCTCCTGCCTCCTGCTGCTAGCAGCTCTGCTTATCATGCTTCGCTGTGAAGCGCTACCCCACCGTTGGCCAGGCCATCCCTCCACCCCTCCACACATCCTGTTCTTCACCACTGACTGCCGAACCACATTGGACCAGAACCAGTTAGCCCTCGTACACATCTCCGTCTGCAACTCTACTTCCGCGTATTCCCATCTCCGCCTCATTGCTGTCTGGGGACTCGCCGTCGTCCACCACCTTGGATGCGCTCGGCACGGAGTGGCCAACAAACGACATCCATCAGAAGTATTGTGCGTGGAGAAACTGACAGCTCGGTCCACGACTGCACACAAGGAACTGCCTCCTTATTACGTGCAAAATAATGATTCCTCCACCTGACAGTTGGGACCCACCGGAAGGGCCTCTGTATTTCGCAAAAAAATGTCCCCCCCCCCCGCTGACAGGTCAGACCCACCAGCTATATCTTTGCACAAAAGGAAGTGCCTCCTTATTACGCACAAAAAAACAAATACCCCCTGCTAGCTGGGACCCACCATAGTGGTAGGCTGTCTTGTGGGCTTACTAAGTTAACGGGGATGGAGGGCTTTGTCAACTTAGTCAATATGAATGATTCTAGCTCCAGTGACCGTATGATGTCCATCCAATGGCCGTAGTGCTTCTTCAACCTCTGGTCTTCTTGTTCCAGCCACCCAAACAAGCGTCGGTTGTGCCGTGTGCTCCTGCCTCCCGTGGTCGGCTGTGATGCCGTGGAGGCCTCATCGCCCCATACTACTCCCACAGCTGGCCAGGCCATCCCTCTACTCACCCACACCCCATGTTATTCTGCAGCGACGACAGCCTCACACCGCAGCCGAACCAGTGAACCCTCGTACTCCTCTCCACATGGGCATCCACTGTCGCGTCTTCCCCGACTCCGCGTCGTCCTGATCCTAGGCCTCGCCGTCGTCCGCCTCCCTGGTGCTCTCGGCGCGGCATGTTGAACATGGTCAAGGAACGACTTCCATCGGAAGAATACAGTACGTGGATAGGCTGACAACTGGGTCCACGGCCGCAGCAAGGAAGTGCCTCCTTATTACGCGGAAAATATGATTCGTCCACCTGACAATGGGGAACCACCAGACGGGCCACTCTATTTCGCAAAAAAAGTTTCCCCCTGACTGCTGGGACCCACCAGCTACATCTTCGCAGGCAAGGAAGTGCGTCCATATTACGGGAAAAATGGTTTTCCCCCTGACTGTTGGGACCCACCAGCTACATCTTCGCATGCAAGGAAGTGCCTGATAGTCGGGACACACCTGGTCGAAGCGTACGTAGTGTTGTCATTCTAGTCGCGAATGTGTACGTACATACTGGTCGATGTAGAGGTGTGCACGTGTCATAGTAGAGGCGCGCATGTGTCATACTAGAGGCACGCACATAGCATGTACATGTACGTACAGGGGCCAGGGTGCATGAAAGAAAATACGGCCACGTACGTACATAAGGGCGGGGTCTCAAATGCCTACATGTGCATACGAACGGCCAGGGCTCGTGTACATGGCTTGGTCGGAATGGAGAAACTGTGTCGTCGTCGTATTCATGGGGAGGCAACGGAATGCTTCGTGTTTATCAGGAGGCAACGGAACATGTGATGTTCATCGGGAGCCAACCGGCTTGGATGGAACAGCCGATGGTAACGAGGCCTGGCATACCGCAGAACGGAGGAAACGACCTTGTGTTCGATCGGCCATGGTCGAAACGGGATCCTGTTCATCGAAAGGGGTCTGGCGTACCACAAAACAGAGGAACGGACTTCTATTGGACCTCCTACGGTCGAAACGGGGTCATGTTGATTGACATGGGTGTGGCGTAGCAAAACAGAGGAAACGGACCTGTGTTGGAGCACTATGGCCGAAATGGGGGTCCTGTTCATCAGGAGGGGTGTGGCGTACCGCAAAACAGGACTCCATAGGAGACTGTTCATCTCCACCATCGCCCTCTTCCAGCCTCCACGGGCTACTGTTCATCCACCGTCGACCTCCTCCAGCCTGCACCTGCGAATGTTCATCCACGGGCTCTTGCTCATCTAGCCTCCACCGCGCGCTCCTCCACCTGCTACTGTTCAACCAGCCATCTCCACGGGGTCCTGTTCAACCACCCCTCCACGGGCTACTATTCAACCAGGCCTCCACTGGCTACTGTTCAACCAGCCCTCCATGGGCTCGTCCTATTCATATAGCCCTCCACGGGGTCCTATTCATCCACGCCCAACCGGCTCGATCGATCGTGGTCCTGTTCATCCAGCGGCAACCCCACGAGGTCCTGTTCATCCAACCCCCCACTGGGAACTGTTCATCCAACCCCCCAACAACGCTCGCTGTTCATCAAGGAAAGGAGGCAGCAGGTTCGATCGGCTTCAGTTAGCAGCAGTAGCGAACGAAGGAATCGCTCGATCAGGTTCAGTAACGCATAGCCTGTAGTGCAATCGCACGGGTTCAGTAGGCGAATGCCTCGCTCGGGTTCAGTTAGAGCCCAACTCCTCGCACCCACGTGCGTACGTGTACGAGAGAAACGTGCATCACTCGGCCCCCGACCACCCACCGGAAGCGGGAACTCCCCGATATTTTCCTCGCCCTCGCTTCTACCATGGTTTTTCCGTCATGGACGGCCCAGAGAATGTCATGCAACTGCGTCTCCGGCCTGCCCAGGACGAAAAGCCCATTTTTTGTCATGATTTTTTTCATAGAAGTAGGAGACCACCACATCTATGATGATACCGGGTTTTGTCACAATTATCGCCATAGAAGTGTCATAAGTATGACAGAAAAAAATTCGTTCGGCCCAAAATGTCACGGATGTGTCTTTTTTTGTAGTGCTCGGGTTGTGGAGAACTTTTCCTTGCGTGTTCAACTTCTATATGCATATATATGGTTGCTCGCCATTGAGGCGACCGCGAAGAGCTCTGCTCGCGTCCCTCCGCGCATGCTCTGCCAGAGGTTGGGCCTGTGCACAATCACGTCGGGGCCCCATATGCATGCGGTTGCGCCGCACGCGTTGCGCGCGATGCAGTTATGTGCGACATGATGGAGTTACGCGTTGCAAATCAGAACTTCCATCAGGGCGTGCCGATTGATATTCCAGGCTGTCCGGCTTCCCCTTTAATTCCCGTGGCCATTATAACCTTAGTCTCTTCAACCTTTCAATTGCGCCCCGCAACACAACAAGCACACCCACAATGACACATAGAGAGGGGATGTATAGCGGTGCTGCAATGGAGTTCGGCGAGCATAAAGTGGAGATCCATGTAAGGGAGACAGATCACTCGGTGGTGTACACCATCGACCCGGCCGTGGTGGACGACTACATCAACATGGTTGAGCAGTTGCTTCATGGAGACAAGTACAAGGTGGTCGTCATCGACCTCCAATACACCACCGGTAGTCCCGACATAGATCAGAAGGTTGCCATCGCCTAGTTGTGCATGCGCCATCATGTCCTCATGTACCACTACTGCATGGCCAGAGAGACTTGCGCCCATTTCAACAGGTTTGTCAACATCACCGACTACAAGTTCACCATGGTGGAAACCACCGATGAGTAAAAGCGCTCAGTCATACGGTCTTGGCCTGCCAGAACCTTGTCGAAATCCGTGACCACTACAGGGCCCGGGGCAGCACGAAGAAGGACTCCTTGGTCAAAATTGCCCCGTCCATCATCGACCCCTACTACGAAAAGATGAAGCAGGATGCCCAAAGAACAAATCCTATATCCTGGCACAGAGCCTGGATGCGGCGACTGGATGAACCTCACCTCAGGTTCGCGGCCAAGAGCATGTACGCATGCTACGAGATGCATAGGCGGATCGTTGACATGAGGAAGTGCCTCGTTACCCAAATCAACGAGCCTGGATTGAGCCACAAGCAGAGCAAGCGTCACAAGAAGTAGATGATGATCAGATGATCGTTTATGCTAGTTAATCATGCATGTAATATAATGTTTACTTTACTGTTGTGTGGAAGTGTCATGTGTGTAGTAGCCACCTATGAAATTATGCATGTAATAGTTTACTTTGGTGTGTGCAAATGCCATGGTTGTAGTAGCCACCTATGTAATTGGATATTTAATTTGGTTAATCATGCATGTAATATATATGTTGTTGTTCTGTATGCAATCCCATCGCACAACACACACATTATATTAGCAGCAACCGTTTGTGTTATTATCGGTCTTCGCACACATTTCTGATTACAGACATGTTTGTCGTGTATCACACACATCTTGTTATATTGAACTGTTTATGTTCTCTTGTCTCAACACAAACAGTTCATCCGAGTGAAACCGCATGCTGTATATCGCACACACCTTGATCTGGCTGACCATTTCTTTTGTGTAGCCTAATCACAAATAGTTCATCCTAGTGAACCGTATGATGTGTATCGCACATGCCTTCATCTGGCTGCCCGTTTCTTTTGTTACTCCTCATCGCAAAATGGTTAATTGAACTGAACCATATGCTCTACATCGCACACGCAACTAAAATTTGAACTGTGTTTGATGCATCCGTCATCACAAACGTTTTGGACATTTTTCACGGTTCTCTGACACCACCGGTTGTGATTATTGCATCACACACAGTTTCTTGAAGGGTCTTTGATTGTAGTGTCGCGTTAGTAGCATCCTGCACTAGTGTCTGCTTCCATAGTCGATCTGGGTAAGATCTTTTGCTTGCAAGACTTCCAGGAAACAACACGACCACCAACTATGCACTTGTGGCTTTCATCTCATCAGCATCAGATATCCAATTCAAATCACTATACCCCTCAACTACCGTCGGATACCCAGAATAGTGAAGTCCATAGTTCGCAGTGCCTTGCAAGTAACGCAACTCTCGCTCGACAACATGCCAATCGACATCTCACAGATTGGAAACAAACCGGCTCAGTTTGCACACATTGAATGAGATGTCAAGATGAGTAGCACATGCTAGGTACATCAGTGAACCAACCACTTGAGAATATCTCAATGGATCTACGATCGTGCCTTCGAAGTTTCGAATCCACACGCTAGGATCATATGGTGTTGTAGAAGGTTTGCAGTCCGAATATCCAAAACAGCTCAAAATCTTCGCAACATAGTGGGATTGCAAAAGTGTAATTCCACCCTCATAATTTCTCACTAGCTTGATGTTCAAGATAACATCACCCACTCCCAGGTCTTTCATCTCAAAGTTATGAGATAGAAAAGCCTTGACCTCCTTAATGACCTTGAGGTGGGTCCCAAATATCAGTATGTCATCGATATACAGACACATTATAACTCCTTCGCCCCCACCATAGCGATAGTATACACATTTGTCAGCTTTGTTAACAACAAAGCCAGCAGATATCAGAGTAGTGTTGAACTTCTGATGCTATTTCTTAGGTGCATGTTTCAGGACATACAAGGATTTCACTAGCTTTCACACCTTTCTTTCCTGACCATTTATTATGAAGCCATCTGGTTGTTGCATGTAAATTTCCTCGTCTAGCTCTCCATTAAGGAAAGCCATCTTAACGTCCATATGATGAACGAGAAGACCATGCGAGGCAGACAAAGCGAGTAATAATCGAAGGGTTGTCAGTGTGGCCACAAGTGAGTAAGTGTCGAAGAAATCCTCTTCTTCTTTCTAGGTATAACCCTTGGCCACAAGCCTAGCCTTGTACTTCTCAATAGTACCATCGGGCCTAAGCTTCTTGTTGAACACCCACTTACATCCCAATGGTTGACAACGATAAGGACGATCTGTGATCTCCCATGTTCCGTTAACAAAGATGGAATCCATCTCACTACGGACCGCATCCTTCCAGTAGTCAGCATCTAGAGATGCATAAGCTTCTGAAATGGAACTGGGAGTGTCATCATCCATGAGGTACACGAGGAAATCATCACCAAAAGACTTTGCAGTCCTCTGTCTCATGCTCCCAACAGGAGCTTCCTCATAATCCTCCGTGGAGCTCTCATCACTTTTATGTTCATAATATTCCATCAGAATGGCTGGTTCAGTAGTGTCATCAGATTCCAGTCTAGAAGTGCTTTGCATATCTCTCATGGGGAAAATATCCTCAAAGAATGTAGCATCCCTACACTCCATGATCATACTGACCTTCACGTTGCGTACATCAGATTTCACCACTAGAAATCTATAGCCAACGCTATGTTTGGCATAGCCAAGAAAGACATAGTCCATAGTCTTTGGTCCTAACTTGCGCTTTTTGGTTATCGGCACGTTGACTTTCGCCAAACAGCCCCAAGTGCGTAAGTAAGAGAGTATAGTTATTTTATTTTCCCATTGCTCATAGGGAGTAGTATCATTATCCTTTGTGGGAACTTTATTCAGGACATGACTTAATGACAATACAGCCTCCCAACATGCCTTGGATAAACCCGATGTATCTAACATGGCATTAACCAAATTAATTAGAGTACAGTTTTTTAGTTCGGCAACCCCGTTTGACTGGGGTGAATAGGGAGGCGTCCTCTCATTAATAATACCATGTTCCGCACAGAACAAATCAAACTCATTAGTAAAGTACTCTCCACCACGATCTGACCGGAATCTTTTTATTTTCTTCTCAAGTTGGTTCTCAACTTCAGCCTTATAGACTTTAAAGTAGCATAGAGCCTGATCCTTAGTATTTAACAAATACACACAGCAGAATCTAGTGGCATCATCATTCAGAATCATGAAGTATTTCTTTCCACCTTCAGTCAACACACCATAATCTCATAGAGATCTGAATGTATGAGCTATAACGGTGCCAGGTGTCTCTCCTTCGCCAGCTTGTGAGGCTTATGAGGTTGCTTAGCTTGCACACACGCATGACACTTAGAGCCTTTAGCTAAAGTGAAACTTGGGATTAAATCCATCTTAGCTAGCCGCGTCATGCAACCGAAATTTATCTGACAAAGACATGAATGCCAAACCTCGGATTCGTTCACATTATAATGATTTTGTTCACGACTTTATTACATAAATCCTCTAGGGAAAGGCGGAACAAACCACCACAATCATATCCTTTTCCAACAAATAGTCCATACCGAGATACGACTACTTTGTTAGACTCAAATAATAACTTAAACCCTTCTTTACATAGAAGGGAGCCACTAACGAGATTCTTCTTGATGGCAGGGACATGTTGCACGTTCTTTAGTTGCACGATATTTCCCGAAGTAAACTTCAGATCTATCATGCCAACACCATGAACAGAAGCATGCGAGCCATTTCCCATCAGGACGGAACAATCCCGTGCGAACTGGTAGGAAGAAAACAAAGACACATCACCAGACACATCAATATTGGCGCCAGTGTCAACCCACCAATCGGTGGACTGACAAACTGAAAGTTTGGTGAACAGCTTACCTTACCCACATGCGGCGTCATTGTTGCTCAGAGTGACATTGACAGACTTTGCGTCTTGTCCTGGCTTCTTGTACTTGTTTGTCCACTTGTTTGCCCAATGTTCCTCTGAACCACAAGTAAAGCAGCCATCTCTCTTTTTGTTTTTCTTCTTACCCTTCTTCTTAAAGGTAGTATTCTGATGGACAGAGTTCTTTCCCTTGAACTTGTGGTAGTTCTTCTAAACCACATTGACGCTAGAAGAACCCTCTGCCCCTTTCACGTGTGTGTCCTTTGCTCTCTAGTTCTGCTCAACACTGAGATGACCGATGACATCTTCAACACAGAAATCACGTATGAAGTGCTTGAGAGAAGTTGCAAAGTCCCTCCAAGTAGGAGGGAGTCTTGCAATAATGCAACCTGCGACAAACTTATCTGGTAACTCAAACTCTAGGAGCTCGAGCTCCTTAGAAATGCACTGTATCTCATGAGCCTTGTCCAATACAGGACGGTTATCAACCATCTTGTAATCATGGAGGTGCTCCATGGCATTGATACGTCCATTTTGCATCATGCTTTTATATCTACATTTATTGCATTATGGGCTGTTATTACACGTTATATCACAATACTTATGCCTTTTCTCTCTTATTTTATAAGGTTTACATAAAGAGGGAGAATGCCGACATCTGGAATTCTGTACTGGAAAAGGAGCAAATATTAGAGACCTATTCTGCACAACTCCAAAAGTCCTGAAACTTCACGGAGATCAGTTTTGGAATAAATAAAAAATATTGGGGGAAGAAAGCACCACAGGGGGGCCACCACCTAGCCACGAGGGTGGAGGGCGTGCCTTACCCCCCGGGCGTGCCCCCTACCTCGTGGGCCCCTTGGTAGGCCCCCGACACCCATCTTCTCCTATATGGTGTCTTTTGCCCAAGAAAAAAACTCAGAGAGAATCTTTCGGGACGAAGCTCTGCCGTCTCGAGGCGAAACCTGGGCAGGACCAATCTAGGGCTCCAGCGGAGCTGTTATGCCGGGGAAACATCCTTCCAGGAGGGCGAAAGCATCGCCACCGTTATCACCATCGATCCTCTCATTGCGAGGGGGTCAATCTCCATCAACATCTTCACCAGCACCATCTCCTCTCAAACTCTAGTTCATCCCTTGTATTCGATCTTTGTCTCAAAACCTCAGATTGGTACCTGTGGGTTGCTAGTAGTGTTGATTACTCCTTGTAGTTGATGCTAGTTGGTTTATTCAGTGGAAGATCATATGTTCAAATCCTTAATGTTATTCGATAATCCTATGATTATGAACATGAATATGCTTTGTGAGTAGTTACATTTTTTCCTGAGGACATGTGAGAAGTCTTGTTATAAGTAACCATGTGAATTTGGTATTCATTCAATATTTTGATGAGATGTATGTTGTCTCACCTCTAGTTGTGTTATGTGAATGTCGACTACATGACACTTCACCATGATTTGGGCATAGGTGAATGCATTGGGAAGTAATAAGTAGATCATGGGTTGCTAGAGTAATAGAATCATAAACCCTAGTTTGTGCGTTACTTCGTAAGGGGCTGATTTGGATCCGTATGTTTCATGCTATGGATAGGTTTACCTTAATTCTTCTTTCGTAGTTGCCAATGTTTGCGAGAGGGGTTAATCATAAGTGGGAGGCTTGTCCAAGGAAGGACAGCACCAAAACACCGGTCCACCCACATATCAAGTTATATAATTAGCGAACGTGAATACTATGAGAAGAAAACTAGCTTGACCATAATTCCCATGTGTCCTCGAGAGCAATTCACTTTATATAAAAGTTTGTCCAGGCTTGTCCTTTGCTACAAAAAGGATGGGGCCACCTTGCTGCACCTTAGTTACTTTAGTTACTTGTTACCCATTACGAATTATCTTATCACAAAACTATCTGTTACCGATAATTTCAGTGCTTGCAGAGTATACCTTGATGAAAATTGCTTGTCATTTTGATGACCCTTGAAGCTACGTCGGTATTTCCCCAAAGAGGAAGGGAGGATGCAACACAGCGGTGGTAGGTATTTCCCTTAAATATGAAACCAAGGTTATCGAACCAGTAGGAGAACCAAGCAACACAACGTAAATAGCCCCTGCACACAAAGAACAACACCTCGCACAACGATGTGTTAAAGTGGTTGTCAATCCCTTTCGGGGTACGGCTCCTCAAGATAGGTAAAGGACGTGAGGTAAATTTGTAGACGGGATAAATAGATTGCGGAACAAATAAATTGCAGCAAGGTATTTTTGTATTTTTTTGTTTAATAGATCTGAAAATAAACGCAAGGAAAAAGTAGATAGCAAGGCAAATATATAAGAAAGAAGACCCGGGGGCCATAGGTTTCACTAGTGGCTTCTCTCGAGAAAAATAGCAAACGGTGCGTGAACAAATTACTGCTGGGAAATTGATAGGACTTCAAATAATCATGACGATATCCAGGCAATGATCATTACATAGGCATCACATCCAATATTAGTAGACCGACTCCTGCCTGCATCTACTACTATTATCCCACACATCGACTGCTATCCAGCATGCATCTAGTGTATTAAGTTCATGGAAAAAGGAGTAATGCAATAAGAACGATGACATGATGTAGACAAGATCCGTTTATGTATTGCGGCAGATATGTATCCCATCTTTTTATCCGTAGTAGCAACGATACATACGTGTCGGTTCCGTTTCTGTCACTGGGATCAAGCACTGTAAGATCGAAACCACTACCGGACACCTCTTCCCATTGCAAGATAAATAGATCAAATTGACCAAACAAAACCCAAATGTCGGAGAAGAAATACGAGGCTATAAGAGATCACACATATAAGAGATCAAAGAACTCAAATAACTTTCAAGGATATAAAAGGTTATAATTGGTCATAAACTCGAAGTTCATCACATCCCAACAAACACACCGCCAAAAGACTTACATCGTATGGATCTCCAAGAGACCATTGTATTGACAATTAAGAGAGATACAGAGAGAGGAAGCCATCTAGGTATTAACTACGGACCCGAAGGCCTACAAAGAACTACTCGCGCATCATCGGAGAGGCACCAATGGAAGTGGTGAACCCCTCCGTGATGGTGTCTAGATTGGATCTCGTGGTTCTGGACTCTGCGGTGGCCGGATAAAAATTTCGTCGACTCCCCTAGGGTTTCTATAATATTGGGGTATTTATAGATAAAATACTCGGTCCAGGGGGGCACCCGAGGTAGGCACAACCCCCCAGGGCGCACCCTGGTAGGTTGTCCCTCCTCGGGACTCCTCCCAGGTGCAATTAGGGCCCGTTGTGTTCCATCTGGCCCATAAACAATCATCGTAAAATGGTGTGGCATTTGGACTCCATGTGATATTGATTTCCTGCAATGTAAAACACATGCAGAAAACAACAACTGGAACTTGGCACTATGTCAATAGGTTAGTACCAAAAAATGATATAAAATGACTATAAAATGATTATAAAACATCCAAGATTTATAATAAAATAGCATGGAATAATCAAAAAATATAGATACATTGGAGACGTATCAGGATGCCCAAGCTTAAATCCTGCTCGTCCTCGGGTAGGTAAGTCATAAAACAGAATTTTTGATGTGGAGTGTTGTTTATCATGTCATATCATATTCTTTTCTTCATAGCATGGAAATTTGGACTTTTATGTGATTCAAAGCAATAGTCTAATTTTAACACATAATTTAGATACTCAAGCATATCAACAAGCAACCATGTCTTTCAAAATATCAATGCTAAAAGAAGTTATCCCTAGCCCACCATGCTTAAACATTGATCGATTCATGAAACATAGTCGAATATTAGCAACACCCAATACTTAAGTACAATCATATTGTCCCATAGTTGGTTCTTTTATGAGAGAGGATGGAGACTCAATTGCAAAAATAAAAATTGCATAAAGTAAAAGAAAGGCCCTTCGCGGAGGGAAGTAGTGATTTGTAGAGGTGCTAGAGCACAAAGCGAAAAAAGAGAGATCAAGACATTTTGGGAGGTGTATCCTTCCCACCAACGAAAACGACTTGGAGCATCCTAACACTTTCCATGCTAGATGTATCATAGGCGGTTCCCAAACAGAAAATAAAGTTTATTCCCTTTTCCACCATAACATTCACTTTCCATGGCTAGCCATATCCAGGGGTGCCCTCCATACCAACACTTTCCAAGGAATTTATTATTTGACAGCATAAAGTAAATTCATTTTTGTATTTCGGGACTGGGCATCCCTAATACCTTTGCCTTACTCTCGTGCAATGACAAGTGAGTAAACACCCGTCGTGAGAATATCACATCTTGCATGGAAAATATTAGCTACCCGTTACCGTTCCGCGAGCGAAACAAACACACAAAAGAGAAGTTCATTTCGAAAATTAGATATGGCACATGCAAACTTGCTTAGAATGGCAAAAGAATACCGCATATTGGTAGATATAGTGGACTCATGTGGCAAAACTGGTTTAAAGGATTTTGGATGCACAAGTAGAGGTCATACTTGGTGGAAAATGAAGGCTAGCAAAAAGATTGAGAAGCGACCAACCAAGAAATGAATAATTCATAAGAAAGCATTAAGCATAATTAACACCGAATAATGAACCACAAGTTGGATATAATTTTCATTGCATGATTATTGACTTTCGTGCATGCATAGGGAATCACAAACCTTAACACCAATATTCTTACTGGAGCACAATTACTCACCAACATAACTCACATATCACATCCTCATATCTCAAAACTATTACTAAGAATCAAGTTTATTGTGTCCAAATATTTTCCTGACATATATTTTTTCTTTCATTATCCTTCTTGGATATCTATCACTTTGGGCCTAATTTTCATGTGTTGCTTTTCATAAGCTCAAACAAATATAAGTGAAGATCATGAGCATAACATATTTTCTTTCTCTCAAAATAATTTTAGTGAATCAAGAGAGAATTTCTTCAAAATTTACTAACTCTCAAATAAATCTAAGTGAATCAAGAGAGCATTTCTTCAAAAATACTAAGCACATCGTTCTCAAAAAGATATAAGTGAAGCACTGGAGCAAGTCCATTGCTCATAAAAATTTAAGTGAAGCATACAGAGCTATTCTAACAAGTCATGCCATAATTTTTGGCTCTCTCAAATAGGTGTGTCCAGCAAGGATTGATGAGTTAAAACACAAAATAAAACAAGCAAAGACACATATCATACAAGATACTCCAAGCAAAACACATATCATGTGACAAATAAAAATATAGTCTCGAGTAAAATACTGATGGTCGTTAGAAGAAAAGAGGGGATGCCACTCGGGGGCATCCCCAAGATTATTTGGTTGCTCATTCTTGGATAATATCTTGGGTTGCCGGGGCATCCCCAAGCTTAGGCTCTTCTATCCTTCTTTAATCCATCGTAAGATAACCCAAAACTTGAAAACTTCAATCACACAAAACTCAACAAGACCCTTGTGATATCCGTTAGTAAAATAAAGCAAACCACTACTATAAGTGTTGTGCCAAAGCAATTATTATCTTGTTTTTGTAATATATCTACTGTATTCCAACTTTTCTATGGTGAAAACTCATCAAAGAAAACCATAGAGCCATCAAAATAAGCACACAACACAAAGAAAACAGAATCTATCAAAACAGAACAGTCTAAGAAAACAAAATCTATCAAAATAGAACTGTCTGTAGTAATCTGGAAATTTCCAATACTTATGTACATCGAAAAATTCGACCAAATTAGGAAGAACATAGTAATTTGTATATTAATCTTTTGAAAAATAATCAGGGCAAAAGCTCTTTTGTGTGATTTATGGTAATTATTATCGTTAGCGCAAAGTTTATGTCTTTTTCAGCAAGATCAAACAACTATCACCCCAAAAGATCCTAAATAATTTACTTGGCTCAAACACTAACTAAAACACAAAAATCACGATCATAACAGTAGCATAATTGTGCTAACACTCAAGAATAGCAAGAAAAAAGAAAAATTAAATTTTATTCATTGGGTTGCCTCCCAAGAAGCGCTATAGTTTTACGCCCTTAGCTAGGCATAAAGCAAGGATGTAAGCTTTGTCATCCTTTTTCTTCTTAATTTTCTTAGAGGTATTTAAATCATGGGGTTTTGTAAACACAACATAAAACATATTATCCATGGAAACTTTAGCATTTCTTAGTTGGTTTTCATCATAGCCCCTTTGATTTCCAGCAATAATCCAAGAGTAGTGTTGATTAACATCATTAGAAACTTGTTGGATTATATCTAGAACGGGGACTTCCCTTTTAAGATTCTCATCAAAGATCTTATTATCCCCAAGCAGATGCCTTAGTGCATAATAACTATGGTAAATAATTTCATCAATCACGGGGTTTTCACGATTCATACCATAAAAAATCAAAGATTTCCCTAGCTTCCCGTATTATGTAGTCAAATTCATTTATAAGAACAAGAGTCGCCAACTTTTTGGCCCTAGGATTCTTTATCTCAGGGAGCTCAAGAAACAATCTTTTCAAAGTAGGATGGGTACGAATAAATTTACTTTCAAGTTTCAGAACTAGTGCTGAAATAGCATCTGCATAAGATCTAGTCTTGAATACGTTCTTTTCCCATAACATTCCCTTGCCCCAAGATAAACGTTTTAGCATCCAGATTGCTCGTACGTCTAAATTTAGGAGTTAGGCCATCATCCGTTTGTGCCATACTGAAATTACTCATGATTTCAAGCAAAGGATCGATCTGACAAGAAAACGGCGAACGGAAAAAGAGAGGTGAATAAAACGACAAAGTTTTGTGAAGTGGGGGAGTGGAAAATGAGGGGCAAAAAATGTAAATTGCAAGGAGATGAGATTTGTGATTAGGAACCTGCTTATTTTGAAGATCCTCCCCGGCAACGGCGCCAAAAATTCCTTTTGATGTCGCTTGAAGCTACGTCGGTATTTCCCCAAAGAGGAAGGGATGATGCAGCACAAGGATAGTAGGTATTTCCCTCAGATATGAAACCAAGGTTATCTAACCAGTAGGAGAACCACGAAACACAACATAAATAGCCCCTACAAATAAATAACAACACCTCGCAACCCAACGTGTTAAAGGGGTTGTCAATCTCTTCCGGGGTAGGACGCCTCAAGATAGGCAAAGGACGTGAGGGAAATTTGTAGATGGGATAAATAGATCGTGGAACAAATAAATTGCAACAAGGTATTTTTGTATTTTTGGGTTTCATAGATCTGAAAATAAACACAAGAAAAAAGTAGATCGTAAGGCAAATATATGAGAAAGAAGACCCGGGGGCCGTAAGTTTCACTCGTGGCTTCTCTCGAGAATAATAGCAAACAGTGGGTGAACAAATTACTATTGGGTAATTGATAGAGCTTCAAATAATCATGACGATATCTAGGAAATGATCATTACATAGGCATCATGTCCAAGATTAGTAGACCAACTCTTGCGTGCATCTACTACTATTACTCCACACATCGACCGCTATCCGACATGCATCTAGTGTATTAAGTTCCTGGAAAAATGGAGTAATGCAATAAGAACGATGACATGATGCAGACAAGATCCATTTATCTATTGCGGCAGATATGAATCCCATCTTTTATCCTTAGTAGCAATGATACATACGTGTTGGTTCCCTTTCTGTCACTGGGATCAAGAACCGTAAGACCGAACCCACTACCGGGCACCTCTTCCCATTGCAAGACAAATAGATCAAGTTGACCAAGAAAAACCCAAATATCGGAGAAGAAATACAAGGCTATAAGGGATCAATCATATAAGAGATCAAAGAAATCAAATGACTTTCATGGATATAAAAAGATATAACTGATCATAAACTGGAAGTTCATCAGATCCCAACAAACACACCGCCAAAAGACTTACATCACATGGATCTCCAAGAGACCATTGTATTGATAATCAAGAGAGAGAGAGAGGAAGCCTTCGATCTACTAACTATGGACCCGAGGGTCTACAAAGAACTACTCACGCATCATCGGAGAGGCACCAATGGAAGTCGTGAACCCCTCCGCGATGGTGTCTAGATTGGATCTCGTGGTTCTGGACTCTGCGGTGGCTGGATGAATATTTTGTCGACACCCCTAGTGGTTCTGGAATATTGGGGTATTTATAGAGCAAAGAGTCGGTCCAGCGGGCACCCGAGGTGGGCACAACCCACCAGGGCACGCCTGGGCCTCCTGGCGTGCCCTGGTGGGTTGTCCCCTCCTCGGGACTCCCCCTAGCTGCAACAAGGGCCCGTTGTGTTCCTTCTGGCCCATAAAAAATCATCGTAAATTAGCGTGGTATTTGGACTCCATCTGATATTGATTTCCTGCGATGTAAAAAACATGCAAAAATCAGCAACTGGCACTTGGCACTATGCCAATAGGTTAGTACCAAAAAATGATATAAAATGACTATAAAATGATTATAAAACATCCAAGTTTTAATAAAACAACATGGAATAATAAAAAATTATAGATATGTTGCAGACGTATCATTATCCCCAAGCTTAACTCCTACTCGTCCTCGAGTAGGTAAGTGATAAAGTAGAATTTTTGATGTGGAGTGTTGTTTATCATGTCATATCATATTCTTTTCTTCATAGCATGGAAATTTGGACTTTTATGTGATTGAAAGCAATAGTCTAGTTTTGACATAATAATTTAGATACTCAAGAATATAACCAAGCAACCATGTCTTTCAAAATATCAGTGCTAAAACAAGTTATCCCTAGCCCACCATGCTCAAACATTGATCCATTCATGACACACATTCGAATATTAGATACACCAAATACTTAAGTACGATCATATTGTCCCCTAGTTGGTGCTTTTATGAGAGAGGATGGAGACTCAATTTGAAATATAAAAATTGCATAAACTAAAAGAATGGCCCTTTGCGGAGGGAAGTAGTGATTTGTAGAGGTGCCAGAGCACAAAGTGAAAAATATAGAGATAAACATTTTGGGAGGTGTATCCATCCCACCAACGAAAACGACTTCGAGCATCCCAACACTTTCCATGCTAGATGTATCATAGGAGGTTCCCGAACAGAAAATAAAGTTTATTCCATTTTCCACCATAACTTTCACTTTTCATGGCTAGCCGTATCCACGTGTGCCCTCCATACCAACAGTTTCCAAGGAATTTATTATTTGACAACATAAATTAAATTCATTTTTGCATTTCAGGACTGGGCATCCCTAATACATTTGCCTTACTCTCGTGCAATGACAAGTGAATAAACACTCGTCGTGAGAATAACACATCTAGCATGGAAAATATTAGCTACCCGTTACTGTTCCGCGAGGAAAACAAACACACAAAAGAGAAGTTCATTTTGAAAATTAGAGATGGTACATGCAAATTTTCATAGAACGGCAAAAGAATACCGCCTATAGGTAGATATAGTGGACTCATGTTGTGAAACTGGTTTAACGGATTTTGGATGCACAAGTAGAGGTCATACTTGGTGCAAAATGAAGGCTAGCAAAAGATTGAGAAGCAACCAACCAAGAATCGAATAATTCATAAGCAAGCATTAAGCATAATTAACACCGAATAATGCACCACAATTAGGATATAATTTTCATTCCATGATTATTGACTTTCGTGCATGCATAGGGAATCACAAACCTTAACACCAATATTCTTACTGGAGCACAACTACTCACCAACATAACTCACATATCACGTCCTCATGTCTCAAAACTATTACTAAGAATAAAGTTTATTTTGTCCAATGATCTTCATGACATATATTTTTTATTTCATTATCCTTCTTTGATATCTATCACTTTGGGACTAATTTTCATGTGTTGTTTTTCATAAGCTCAAACAAATATATGTGAAGATTATGAGAATAACATATTTTCTTTCACTCAAAATAATTTAAGTGAAGCAAGAGAGAATTTCTTCAAAATCTTATATTGACTAATTGGAGGCACCATACGAGGCTCCACATCAATTCTGGATGAACGACAATAATAACCGTCTGATCGTGAAATATACAACCAGGGTCAAAAGAGATCTATTTGGTCCATAATACTGTCGTATGAAGTTAGGATACAAAAAAATGTCTCCACATGTAGTTTCCAAAATAAAGACGCTAACTTTCGCTAGAAAAAACATGCCCACAAACCAACTCACATGAAAGAGTACTTCATGCCCATGTTACCTTACTCCCTTATAATAAAGAAAATAAAATAGATGTGCAAAAATGAAGAGTCCCCAAGCCTCACGCTAGAAAAGGAGTCCACATCCATAGTTCCACAAAAATAAAGCCACGTGCATGTTCCCTTCAAAAACAGGACATGTATGATTTTTTTTTACTTTTAGGAAACACGTACAAATAAATGCCCCTAAAGCATTATGTTTGGAAAAGAATGAGTCTATGCCTAAATGAATTGTTTTTCCAACCATAAGAAAAGAATACCTTCCCAAGATAAATAAGTAAATAAAAATGAATGTACAAAAATATTTCCCTAATACTTCCATGGTCATTAGTTTAATGTGTGAAAACATATCATTTAACATAATTCCCAAAAGTATATAAACTTTCATGCTCCAAAAAGTCATTTGACACATAATCATGTAATTATTATGTTATTTCAAATAGGGGTATTTCGCCACCGCATCCATTAAAATTTGAATTTTCATGGATTATTTTTTGCAACATATCGGTCGCGCTAATCACCACGGAGGCTACAAACTAGAGAAACTATAGGAGGACGTGAAAGTCGTTTATCCGTCCATTATATTTCTCGCACATACATCCAATCAGCTTGGTCCAATGTCCAATCCCTAATGTTTGAGCCGAAAGCTAATATGTACCGGTGTTAATCTATGAGCGTTGCTCTCTACGTGAGAGACAATCACTTTGGCGTTTCATAGAAACAAGCCAAATTTGTTGATATTTTTATTTACACAAACATAGCATTCACTTTGATCTTACATTATTGCTTCGAATACATGCTAAATTTCTAATTATATGTGGTATATCCAATCGTTTTGCCTTTCAACATATGTCGGGGGTTGGGTACGACATATGCCAAAGGATGGCTTATCATGGTGGGAGCAAGTAGAACGTCGCCGGTGCCCGGAAGCGGGATGAGGCGAAGACATGCACGCCGGGGGATCTTACCCAGCTTCAGGGCTCTCCGTGGAGATAACACCCCTACTGCTGCTCTGCGGGGTCTCCGCATGATCACTATGGCAAAGTGAGTACAATGGTGCTCCTGGAGCTGTTTCTGGAGGTAGGAGAGGGCAAGGCTAGCTCTCTCCTTCCTATATTCTAGGGTCTAGTGCTATCTGGGTCCGAACCCTTTGCATGGGCTTCCTGGGGGTTTATATAGGCCTATCCCCCAGGGTTACAATGGTAATCCGGCTGGGCGCGGGTCCCAGCCGTCTATCTCCCAGGCCGTCGTCTTCTCCGCCGACTACTAGGGCCCGCCGACCGGCGGGCCCCGCGGACAGGCCTAGTACTGTAGCGGTGCTCCTGATGACGCTGGCTTGGTCATGAGGTCATGGCAACAGTGCCCCCGTCTGGCGGGCGTTCACTGTTGCCATTCCCCATCTTGTCTGATTAATGGCATGCGGGGCCCGTGGGAGGGGCCGGCCGATTCCCACGGGTTTGTCTTCAGGGCGCTCTTGCCGTCTTCTATCTACCCGCTGACAGGCGGTCCCGCCGTCCTTGGGTCGTACAGGCAGACGTCGTGGGCACAGTGTGCCGCCCACTAAGGCTGAGGTCAGGGCCGGCATGGCAACAGTGCCGCGCCACGATGGAGATCTCCAGCGATATGGCACACTATAGCCATGCTGATCCTTCGTAGGCAGGGTAGAGACGGCCACGTTGTGACCATTCCCTGCCATGTCCCTCGTGGCGAAGGCAGGGGGTGGTTGGAGTCGCGAGCCGCCTACCCTCAGCCAGCTTCTCTGGAAGTCGTGAGCTGAGAGTCGGCTTATCTGGGAGTCATCCATGGGACTCGGCATATCTGGGAGTCGTCCCTGGAACTCGGCATATCTTGGGGTCGTCCCAGGGACTCGGCATATCTTGGAGTCGTCCCTGGGACTGGGCATATCTTGGAGTCGTCCTTGGGACTTGGCATATCTGGGAGTCGCCCCTGGGACTCAGCATTTCTTGGAGTCGTCCCTGGGACTCGGCATGAGCGGCGCAGCCTGTCCCAATGTCTTGAAAGGTTCTGGGGCTCGGGTTAGCCTACCCGTGGCCCATTACTCTGACAGTAGTCCCCGAAGCTGGTGAGGCTCCGCGGATACTGCGTCGTGGGGCTTCAACAGCTTCATTCTTCTGGTCGCGGAATCGGGGCTTCGCTGCCGTCTTCCTTCAGGCCGACTATCCCGAATCGGACTCGCAGAGGGCCGCCTCACTCCCTAAGGAGTTCGAACATCACGGCGGGAAACCAGGCGGCGTGCCTGATACGCTTCCCCGCGGTCGCCCGCCACAGCCCCGTCGTGCAGCGCCACGTGGCGAGGACAGTCTGCCTACCCACGCGCGCGACGGGACATGCCGTCAGGCGGGGCTCGCCACTACCGCGCCTCGGCATGCGAACGGATCCGTTGCGGCCGCACGGACGGTTGGGTTTCCCACGTTGTTACTGCGCACATTAACTTCGTGGGGTAGATCATGGGAGGGGCGTGGGGTCCCGTGCGCAGTTAATCCCATGCCCGCCCCATCGGCTTCTCAGCCTACGAGGCTATAAGTAGGCGGGGGGGGGGGGGGGGGGAAGGGAGGAGCGGCGAAGCACGCGCGCCCATCTTCCCTGCTCCCCCACCTCCTCCTGCCTCCTCTGCTTCCTGTCTCCTTCTTGCCGCCGTCGCGCCGAACCACGGCGCGCCCACGGTGATGAGCTCTTCCTCTGCCGCCGCGGCTCCTGCCGTGAGCTCCGGCGTGTGGGACGGCTCCGTGGTGGACGATGACCTCATCCAGTTTCTTCGCGACACGCGCCGCCTCCCCAGTGCAAACCTCGTGCAAGCCCGCGCCGCACCGGCGTGGGAGATATCGCCTGTGCCGGAGGAGGGTGAGCGGGTCATCTTCCGCTTGCACCTTTCAGCACGGCCTGGGGCGGCCGGCGAGCGGCTTCTTTTGCTCCTTCTTGGAGTTCCACGGGCTCCAGCCGCACCACCTCACGCCGAACACGGTGGTGCTGCTGGCTGCCTTCGCCATCCTGTGCGAAGGCTTCCTTGGCGTTCTCCCCACCATCAAGCTGTGGGGAGAATTCTTCCAATCCAAGATTGGCACGCACGTCGCCGGCGTGCCGGCCCAGTGCGGCGCCTTCATCGCGATGCGGTAAACGGCAACCGACAATCCGTTTCCCTCCATCCCGCTGATCAAGTCGGTGAAGATGTGGCAGCGGTCTTATTTCTACGTGAAGAACGTCGGTCCAGACGGCGATTGGGTCAATCCGCTACCTTACGAAGTTGGTGCACCGACTGGGAGACTCCCCAGCTGGTCCCACCGAGTAAAGACGCTGACTCCCGCCGGAGCCGCCGCCGTAGCGCGACTCCAAGTCTTGACGCAGTCGGAGGGCCTGGTTGGGGCCGAGTTGCTGGCCGCCTTCGTGGCGCGCCGAGTCCTCCCTTTCCAAGGCCGGCCTCATATGATCAGTCAGATGAGCGACCGCCGGGACCCGAGTCGGATGTGCACCAGGGATATGCCCCACGCGGAGGTGGCGAACATGGTGAACCACATCGCAAACTGCGAGCTTGCGACGGACTGGCAGTTCGGCAAAGAGCTGTACTCGCGCGCCAATCCCCCTCCAGTGGTAAGTCGCATCTCTTGTTGCTCTGTTTTCTTTGTAGCCGAATCCGACTTCTGATTTTTTCGGTTTCTCTGAGTCAGAATCCCCTCATTCAGCCTGCAGCCGGCGTCGAAAGACCGCTCCGTGAATTCGTCCCTGACCGAGCAGAGAGCAACGTCGATGACCCCGACTTGGGGGCGGCGGCGATGGAGGTCGACGCCGAAGGCGGAGGAGGGGGAGCGGGAAGTGGCTTCAGGCCCTCGGCCACCTTCGCCGACTGGCCTGAAGACGATGCCGAAGGGGAAGTCGCCCCGCGCCGCCAGCCAAGGGTTGGCCTGTCGGGTGCGAGTTCCTCCGCTGGCCTAGCCGGCCAAGGCGGCGTGAAGAGGCGCCACGCCGGGCCGAGTTCACTCGGCAGCAAGCCGAAGAAGCTCAAGGGGGCGGCCTCCGCGACCAAATGGGAGAAGGCGGCCGCGAGGGCCAACCGTTTCCGCAAGGAAGTGAAGAGGCCACCACTGGTCTCTGCGTAAGTGTTTCCGCCTTCGCCTTTCTTTCCTTTGGTGAATGCCCTTGAGAGGGTCGCCGCCCCCTCCGTCATGGGGTTGGCGGAGACGTCCGCCAACACTCGGCGGGTTGACCCCACTGCCGACCTCCGGGAGGCGACGGAGCGAAACGCGCGGGAGAAGCGCGACAAGGAGGAGGCCGACCGCCTGGAGAAAGCGGAGGCTCAGAAGGCGGCGGCCTCCGCCCAGAAAAAACTGGAAGAGGCCGAAGCCGCCGTTACGGCAAGGCGGCAAGCCGAGGAGACGCGCACCGCCAATCAGCATTGTTCGTCATCCCACTGTCCTCCGCGCCGCCGCTCCCGGAGTTCACGCGGCAGACTGGAGAAGTCGGCGCCGAGAACCCCGTCGTGGAGAAGGAAAGCGGCGAGGCCTCCATGTCGTACACGCTCGTGCCGCGAACGAGTCCGAGGCAAGGCTGCTCCTCCAAGTTGCCTCGCCAGTGCGCCGCCGCCTCGAGAGGGCGACTTCGGTGCCGCGACCCTTGGAGACCGGCGCCGCCAGCTCGGCTATCCCAAACGCCGAGGTGACGAGCGCCGCGCCCGTTGGGTGGTTGCGCGGAGGCGGCACAAGTCCGCTGAACCAGGCGCTTCTGGACGTCCAGGCGAAGCTGCGAGCTAAGGGCGACGCCCTCCAAAACTGCACTAGGGCGCATCTGGCATCGCGAAGGGCCGTCTGAGTACGCCTTCTTCTTTTGATTCTTGTTTTTCTTGTTCTTCTCTGTGGGGGCGCGCCAGTGCACCCACTGGGTGTGTACTCCCCGAGTTTCGGGCCGGCTGCTGAGAAGGCGGTTCGGAACTCCCTCTAACGAGTTCCAAATATTTAACTTTGTCTGAAATGCTTATTACAGGAGTATCACAACCTCCGCGCTACTGCCTTCAACCTCAATGTTGAGGAGCTGGGCAGGCGGACTGCCGACTTGTCGGAGAGCCGGAGTGAGTCCTTCTTCTTTTTCGCGGGGGCGCGCTGGCGCACCCACGGGCTGTAGTCCCCGAGATTTGGGCCGACTGCTGAGCAGCCAGGCCAGATCTTCTCAGCGACTTTCTTCGTTGATGACTTATTGTCTCTTTTCTTTTTTCTTCTTTAGAGGCCAACGCCACTCTTCAGAAGCAGCTGGGCGAGGCCAACACCGCCTTGCGTGCCAAGGGGGAGGAGTGCAGCAAACTTTTCACGGAGCGTGACCTGCTGTTTGTGCAGCTGGCGGAACAAAAGGAGCTGCTCAAGAAGGCACAGGAGGAGGCAGATAAGAAATAGGCTGCGCTCCTGGCCGAGTTCGAGAGCGAGCGCTCCTGCTGGACCGACAGGGAGGCGCAGCTGACTTCCGGCTTCCATGAGATCGAGAACATCTTCGATGGTGAGTTTCTTGGTTTCCTTTGAGCTGCCGACTGTGGGTCGGGCCGACTTTTGCCTCTGACTTGTTTTTCTTTTTTGTCTTGGCAGACTTCCTCCCTGGCCACTCGCAGGCAGTCACGCAGGCCATCGAGGCTGATCGTGAGGCACGGAGGGCAAATGGCACGGAGATCGCTGCCAACGCCCCCCTGACCATCAACGAGCAGCTTCTGAGTATCGAGGCCCGTCTTCGGCCGGCCCATTGGTTGATGCGCCGACTTCAGCATGCTGGCGCCCAGGCGGTTGCCGCTCTATGGCCAGACGCACCGGTTCTGCACACTGCCAGTCGGACTGCCGACTGGCTGGAGTTCGCAGCTAGCCGTCTTGAAGCCTGGAAGGGTTCTTCAGCCCAGGCCGGAGCGTGTCAGGCCTTGGAATTTGTCAAGGCATGGTATCCGGGGCTGGACATGGACCGGCTGGCCGCGTTCCGGTCAGAGGCCCAGGCGGAGCTGGTGGCTATGGAGGGCGCCCTCGTCGAGCATGCGGCGGCGATTGCCGACTACACAGACACAAGTGTCTTCGTCCCCGAGCGGGCTGCAGGCGGCGAGGAGGTGCCGCCGGAGTGGTTCGGGATGAACCCGGACTACGACGAGGACTCGGCAGAGGTGATTGGCTCCAGCACCGAGGAGGAAGACGAGGCGGCGGACGAAGGCGCTAGAAGACGGGATGGGCGACCAGCCTCAGCTCGACCGCGCCTCCAGCAACGAACCGCGCCCGGAGAAGGCGACTGCCGCCAAAGACTATCAAGCCGAGACAGCTCAGTCGGCCGCCCCGGCGTTTGACACCGCCGTCTCCTCCAACCCTCCGAACCCGGATGCCGCCTCCTAGGCTGCCGTCTTTGCCTTCGCTTTATCTTCCTTAGTAGTCTTTGAAAAACTTTGTTAATTCAAACAATTCCACCCGCGGGATGTATCTTGAACTTCTACTTGAAGATTCGTCCAAGGGCCTATGTAAATATTTATCCCAGTTCTATCTTTCCTTGCTCATTGCTCTTTTGGCTTTTCCCTTTGCCGCCTTCCCTTAGTTGCTGCCTTGCCAGATGGACAACCGCTCTGCGGAATGCCGCTGGATCAAATGCTTGGCTACTTTAGGATGGCAAGCCGACTACTAAAGAGTCAGCTTTCCTTAATAGAGGCTAGTAGAAAGCGGTAAGCCGACTACTCATGAGTCGGCTTTTACTTGAAAGATGTTGGAAGCCATCTTAAGCTATGTTTGTGCTTTGGGTCCTTAGCCATTTTTTCGTGTGGGCGCCCGTTCTTCCTTACTCCTGCCTACCAAACAGTCGCTCTGCGAGCTGCAGCTTTGACAGGAGACGGCTTAGGCACCACACACTACTTGTCTGACTGCGGGAAGCACTTTATAGCGCAAGGCAGCGAGTCCCCGGGCCGACTAGTCGAGCCCGGTGCCAAGCGTATTTAACAAAGAGTAATATACTCGAAGGCATAATTCTTATCATACAGATAACAAAAAAGGGCAGTCCCCGAGCTCGTCTCGGGGGGCCCAAAGTCTTAGTACTTTAATACAAAGGGTAGCGTGATACATACCGCATCAACTGTAAAATCTTCAGACAAGGTTTGCATTCCACTGGTGCTCTCTCTCTTTGCCGGAGTCGTCCCTCTTGCGTGCTCGGGGCTTCTGAGCGTCGATCAGGTAGTAGGAGTCGTTTCCCAGCACCATGCTAATAATGAAGGGGCCTTCCCAAGGTGCCGACAACTTGTGCTGGCCGGCTGTCCGCTGGATCAGTCGGAGCACAAGGTCGCCCTCTTGGAAAGATCTTGGCCTAACCTTCCTGTTGTAGTATCGGTGCAGACTCTGCTGGTAGATGCTGGACCGACTGAGTGCCAACAACCGGCCCTCTTCCAGCAGATCGACGCTGTCTTGACGTGCTTCTTCTGCTTATTCCTTGGTGTACATGGTGACTCGCGGGGAGTCGAACTCTATGTCCGTCGGGATGATGGCTTCGGCACCGTAGACGAGGAAGAAGGGTGTGAAGTTGGTTGACTTTTTTGGAGTCGTGCGTAGACTCCAGAGGACAGCCGGCAGCTCCTCAAGCCAGTAGTCGGCCGATCGCTCCAACGGCTCAACCAGTCGAGGCTTGATGCCAGATAAGATGAGGCCGTTTGCTCGCTCCACCTGGCCGTTTGACTGCGGATGGGCAACGGACGCTAAGTCCAGTCGGATGCCCTGTGTCATGCAGAAACGGGCCAAGGCGCCTTTGGCAAAATTTGTGCCATTATCGGTGATGATGCTGTGTGGGATGCCGTACCGAGTCGTGATGTCGGCGATGAAAGTCACTGCACTCGGACCATTCAACTTCTTGATGGGCTTCACTTCTATCCACTTGGTGAACTTGTCCACCACGACAAGTTGATGAGTTAAGCCACCTCGTGCCGTCTTGAATGGTCGCACCATGTCCAGGCCCCAAACCGCAAAGGGCCAGGTGATGGGGATGGTCTTGAGTGCGGAAGCTGGCAGAAGCGGCTTAGAACGGAACATCTGGCACCCCTTGCATTTTTGGACTAATTCCTTGGCCTCTTCTAGGGCAGTCGGCCAGAAGAAACCATGCCGGAAGGCTTTGGCGACGAGTGCTCTTGAAGCCGCATGGTGACCGCACTCGCCTTCATGGACGTCTCTGAGAATCGCCTGGCCTTGCTCTACCTCGACGCAGCGTTGGTAGACACCAGTGACGCTGTGCCTGACCAGCTCTCTATTGACTATGGTGTAGGCTGCCGCTCGACGTTGCACTTGCCGAGCCAAGATTTCGTCAGCTGGCAGCTCTCTATTTACTAGGAACTTGAGGATGGGCTGGGCCCATGAGGGTGCTGCTATATCTTCAATTGCCACTATTGCGACTTGGACAAGGGCGGCTAGGCTGGGAGGCGGCGGGTTGGAGTCTGTAGCCGCTTGCTGACTTGACGGAGTCCCCGGGCCGACTGGAGCAGTCCCCAGGTCGAGTTCTGGAGTCTTCGGTCTGGTCACCGCAGTCCCCGGGCCGGGTCCTGAAGTCCCTGGGCCGTCTTTAACTGCAGCTTTCTTGGAGTCGGATCTGACTTCTTCGGGTGGAGCCGGCACAAAGATTGAGTCTGACTCTGGTAAAGGCTTGATAGACGGCTTGAGTAGGCGCCGATTCATGCCAAGGCGTCTACTTGTTCATTGTCGTTCCATGGCACGTGGAGGAACTCGCACCCCTCGAAGTATCCGCTGAGCTGCTGCACAAGGAAGCGGTAGCTCGCCATGTTTGCGTCCTTGGCATCCCAATTGCCAGATGATTGCTGGACCACCAAGTTAGAGTCTCCATAACACAGGATCCGGCGAATGCCGAGTTCTTTGGCAAGCCGGAGCCCGTGAATGAGCGCCTCATACTCGGCCACGTTGTTGGAGGCGGCAAAATGGATCTGCAGCACATATCTGAGCTTATCGCCTTTGGGGGAAGTGAGGACGACGCCGGCTCCCTGGCGAGTGCGCATCTTGGAGCCGTCGAAATGCATCCGCCAATGGGTGGAGTCAGGCGCTGGTGGCAGGTACTGGGTTTGCTAGCCACTCTGGGAAAAACACTTCCATGATGAAGCCGGCTGCCAGGAGCCGGGCTATTTCTTCTCCAACAACTCTTCTCTTCTCTTCTGACAGGCAGCGCAAGGGCTGCCTGACGGGCTTCACATCAGACCGAACATGTAACTTGTGCTCGACGAATTCCGTCGGTACACCAGGCATGTCTTTAGGGGACCATGCGAAGATGTTTCGATTCTCAAGGAGGAAATCGACGAGCTCGCCTTCCTATTTGCTGTCACGGTTTGTTCCCATGACAGCGTACCTCTCTGGGTGCTCCAGGTCCAAAGGTATCTTCTTCGTTTCTCTGGCCGGCTTGAATGATCCTTCTACTTCCGACTCCTTGGGGTCGGGCGACATCTCGGGCTGCTTGCCGGCCATCGCCACAACCCGATCAAGAAGCCGCTTCTCAGCCGCGATCACCAAGGACTCGGCTAGCCGACTGCTTTCGGCCACGCAAGCGGACAACTTTCTGTAGTCGCCGGCCACGTTTAGAATTCCCGTGGAACTCGGCATCTTCATCTTGAGGTAGGCATAGTGGGGGACCGCCATGAACTTGGCCAATGCAGGTCGGCCAAGCAACGCATGGTACGGGCTTTTGAGGTCCACCACTTCAAACCAAATTGGCTCTCGGCGGAAATGATCTTTGTCCCCAAAGAGGACGTCTATCAGGATGTTGCCGATTGGTGAGCAAGAAAGGCCAGGAACAATGCCGTGGAACACAGTCCGGCTGCTCTGAAGCTGTCTTCGCTTGATTCCTAACTTCTCCATCGTATCCTTGTACAGGATGTTGATACTGCTGCCTCCGTCTATCAGCACTCGCGAGAAACGAGCGGCCCACCTATCTGTGGCGAGTGTGGCGCCTAAGACCAGGGCATAGGAGCCTGGATTCTGCATCACCTCTGGGTGATCAGCTCTACTCCAACTGATGGGCCTTTCGGACCAGTGCATGAACTCTGGAGTGCTTGACGCGACTGCGTTCACCTCTTGTTGCTGCTGGCGCCTGCTGTGTCGATCGTCAGCCACACTGGTGAACACCACATAGGCTCTGTGCTCATCTGGGAACTCGTCTTGTATCGCGCCGACTGGCCTGACAGCCGGCTGCTGGGGCGGCGGTGGAGGAGGCGGCCCAGTAGGCGAGGGAGGGAGCAGGCCGTCTCCCTTGACGATTCTCGTCAGCCAGTGGCATTTTCGGGTGGTGTGGTTCGACGGCTTCGCGCCTCTGTGGAACTTGCAGGGGCCATCCAGGGTCTGCTCATATGAGAAGGCCGACAACCAGTTGGACTTGCCGCCTTTCTGTCGCTTCGCCAGAGGCTGCCCCTCCAACTGTTGGTCTTCGACTGTCGCCACTTGCCGGTTGTTGGAAACCGGTTGCGGAGCCTTGCGCTTGTGGTCGTTCTGCTGCTGCCGCCGACTGGTGTCACCAGTCGGAGTTCTTGGAGCCTGAGGGGCGACTTTGCCAGTCGCGCTAACTTGAATCTCCGCCTTCATGGAGGAGTCGGCCGTGGCGTACTTGTCTGCTATGATCAGCAGTTCATCGAGGGTCTCCGGCTCGTCGGAGGAGAGCTTGTGCTTGAGGAGGGTGCCTTCTCTGTACCCGGCATTAAAGTACTCAATAGCCTGCACCTCGTGCACGCCCTCGCAGGAGTTCCGAAGCTCGGCCCAGCACGTGAGGTAGTCGCGAGTGGACTCGTTGGGGACTTGTACACACAAGGAGAGTTGGCGAGGCATGGGAGGTCGCTTGTACGTGCTCATGAAGTTGAGGGCGAAGGCCTCGGTGAAGTCGACCCATCTGTTGATGCTACGGGGCTTCAGACTGTTCAACCATGTCTGGGCCGTGCCCTGGAGCATGAGCAGAACATATCTTACGGCAACACGCTTGTTGCCGTTTGCTATATTGACGGCTGTGGAGTAGTCAATCAGCCAGTCCTCCGGCTTCACGGTTCCGGTGTATTTGGGCATGTCTCGGGGGAGCGTGAACCCTTTGGGAAAAGGCTCATCTCGGATGCGGGGTCCAAAACAGGAAGGACCCAACTCGTCTTCTTCTTCTAGCGCCAGGGATCGGTGGAGTCGGTCGATCCGGTGGCGGGCATCGTTCTCTCCGACTCCCTCTCGGCGGCCAAGACGGTCGCCGAGAGTCGGATGCTCTACGGGTGGCGGGGAGACTCGCCTTTCTCTGCGAGGAGGGGGAGGCAGATAGTCGTCCCGCCGTTCCACCGCTTTGGGGCAGCCGTCTTGTTCGCGCTCGATGGTGATGCGAGTCCGACTATGGCTGACAGCCAGCTCCTTGTCCTTCTTTCTGGGGACCCTGCTAGTCGGCGTCCGAGACGTCGCGCCTTGGTCTCGGTGGTCTGGCGGGTCGTCGTTTTGTCGCCACGGCGCCTCCGTGCGTCAGCCGGCTTCGTTCTGCGCGGCAGCTGCGTCGAGGAGCTGCTGAACTCGCTCCGTCATCAGGCGGCGCTCTTCGCCCTCGAAGTTGTCGAGCTCATCCGCCGCCGCCTGGGCGGCGCGGATGTTCTCCGCAGGCGTGGCATACACAGGGCGATTGGCCCTGAACAGATTGGCGATTGCCACGCCGCGCTGCCGGACCGCGCTTAGGTGGCTAGGCCCAGTCGGGGCCGGCGAGCCGCCCACGGCGTGATCCTTCTCGCGTTGGTAGGCTTCTAACAAGCATCTCATGCTTGCCAGCTTCTTTGCGCCCTCGATGAGCTTAAGGCGGCGCGCCTCCAGCGTCTCGGCGTCAGCGTCTCCCGGAATCGGCGCGGTTAGGTCTCGTAGAGCCGCGTCGAGTGGGTCATGAGCTCCCTCGCCAAAACGCTCGCCGTGATCGAGGATGAGGACCTCTGTGGCGGTGCTTCCACCGATCTCCGCGCAAGGGAGCAGCTCGTCGTAGACCACCACGTTGGTGGGAAACGCGTCGAGCGACGCAGTGTCAGAGTCGACCTGCATCGGGTCGGTGGATCCTATGGACTCCAGGTCCACGGCAGGCTCGCCGGCGACGTGGAGTTGGTCGAGGAGACCCGCGAGGAGGCCCTCGGGGCCGCTCGTGCGTGCGTCGGACGCAGGCTCGTCGGAGAGGCGAACCTCGCCGATAAGCTCGGCGAGGCAGCTGGCCGAGCAGGCGATCTCAGTGCCGTGCAGCGCGTCAGCGCAGACATCATCTGGCGTGCCGGGATGGCTGTGCTCGCCAGGGAGAAAATGGGTTCCCGTCAGAAGTAGGTCTCCGGATGACGGTGCACCTCGCCCCACGGTGGGCGCCAAATGTCGGGGGTTGGGTACGACATATGCCGAAGGATGGCTTATCATGGTGGGAGCGAGTAGAACATCACCGGTGCCCGGAAGCGGGATGAGGCGAAGACATGCACGCCGGTGGATCTTACCCAGCTTCAGGGCTCTCCGTGGAGATAATACCCATATTGCTGCTCTGCAGGGTCTCCGCATGGTCACTATGGCAAAGTGAGTACAATGGTGCTCCTGGAGCTGTTTCTGGAGGTAGGAGAGGGCAAGGCTAGCTCTCTCCTTCCTATGTTATAGGGTCTAGTGCTATCTGGGTCGGAACCCTTTGCATGGGCTTCCTCGGGGTTTATATAGGCCTATCCCCCAGGGTTACAATGGTAATCCGGCTGGGCGCGGGTCCCAGCCGTCTGTCTCCCAGGCCTTCGTCTTCTCCGCCGACTACTAGGGCCCGCTGACCGGTGGGCCCCGCGGATAGGCCTGGTACTGTAGCGGTGCTCCTGATGACGCTGGCTTGGTCATGAGGTCATGGCAACAGTGCCGCCGTTTGGCGGGCATTCACTGTCGCCATTCCCCATCTTGTCTGATTAATGGCGTGTGGGGCCCGTGGGAGGGGCCGGCCGACTCCAGGGGGCCGACTCCCACGGGTCCGTCTTTAGGGCGCTCTTGCTTTCTTCTGTCTACCCGCTAACAGGCGGTCCCGCTGTCCTTGGGTCGTACAGGCAGACGTCGTGGGCACAGTGCGCCGCCCACTAAGGCTGAGGTCAGGGCCGGCATGGCAACAGTGTCGCGCCACGATGGAGATCTCCAGCGATATGGCGCACTGTAGCCATGCTAATCCTTCGTAGGCAGGGTAGAGATGGCCACGCTGTGACCGTTCCCCGCCCTATCCCTCGCGGCGAAGGCAGGGGGTGGTTGGAGTCGCGAGCCGCCTACCCTCAGCCGGCTTCTCTGGAAGTCGTCAGCTGAGAGTCGGCTTATCTGGGAGTCGTCCCTGGGACTCGGCATATCTGGGAGTTGTCCCTGGGACTCGGCATATCTTGGGGTCGTCCCTGGGACTCGGCATATCTTGGAGTCGTCCCTGGGACTCGGCATATCTTGGAGTCGTCCCTGGGACTTGGCATATCTGGGAGTCGCCCATGGGACTCGGCATTTCTTGGAGTCGTCCCTGGGACTCGGCATGAGCGCCGCAGCCTGTCCCAATGTCTTGAAAGGTTCGGGGGCTCGGGTTAGCCTACCCGTGGCCCATCACTCCGACAACATACCACCAAGGTAGAATAACGCCTGTACTTTTAATTTGTTTCCCATATATTCGACATTTAACATGAGGACAAATTTTAGAGATTTCTCAAAATCATGTCTAATAGAGTACACTATTTAGTGACAGTTTCTCAACTGGTCGTAATAAATTTAGTTGCATGGGGTACTGGAGTTACAAAGGTTTGCTCCATACTGATGCAAAGGAAACAATTCCCTGCAGATCTACAGATTGTACGTTATGTCAATTCAGTTGTATTGCTCTCTTGGCACTATCCTATGCAAATTCCACACTCCAAATACTTAGTTTTTCATTTCTAATTAACTATGGTTAGTCCATAGTCTATCCCTACGTCTATCATTTTTAGCTTCACAGAGACTGTGAGAAAATCTATTAATTTGTCATAGAATATTTGGAATTAGTGCTCTCTCTAGCTCTGTACTGCTTAGCTATTTTATTTTCAGGCGTAACTTATTTTAACCATTAATTCATATGTTAGCATGTTGTGCTTAATAATATAGCACTCCGTGACATAAATGACTATTAGATAAGACTCATGTAGCTCAATGGTCTATCATGTTGTCTGCACCTTCGTGGACCAAATTTAATTTGAGGATATGCCATGGATATTTACGGTTCCTACTAAAAGTCGTCCATAGAATGTAGATTTATCTCTATTCATTAGTATTGATTTAATACACCTGTTAGCTACAAACTCCTACAAAATCAGTTTATTTTTCTGCATCTACTTTTTCAAATCAATGTCAATTAAGTATTCCATGTGTAAGTAGTGAACTTTGGATTCAGAGGGGGCATACATTAACATGGAGCGATAGCAAGATACATGGAGCATAGACAGGCACCAAGGTAGCAATTCTTTGTTGATTTTTGGCTCACTTGTGAGTTATTTAAAAGTTTTTTAGATTTTTTATAATGCTTCGTATCTATGTGCTCACAATGCTAGCCCGTGCAGGTTGCACGGGTTGATGACTAGTTTTACTAACTCTCAAATAAATATAAGTAAAGTAAGAGAGCATTTATTCAAAAATACTAAGCACACCGTGCTCAAAAAGATATAAGTGAAGCACTAGAGCAAGTCCATTACTCATAAAAATTTAAATGAAGCATAGAGAGCAATTCTAACAAATCATGACATAATTTTGGCTCTCTCAAATAGGTGTGTCTAGCAAGGATTGACGACTTAAAACACAAAATAAAACAAGCAAAGACACATATCATACTAGAAGCTGCAAGCAAACAACATATCATGTGACGAATAAAAATATAGTCTCGAGTAAAATACCGATGGTCGTTAGAAGAAAGAGCGGATGCCACACGGGGTCATCCCCAAGCTTAGTTGGTTTCTCATTCTTGGATAATAGCTTGGGCTGTCAGGGCATTCCAAGCTTAGGCTCTTATAGATACGTTGGAGACGTATCACATTTCCTTCTGCTCCTCGTTGGGTTCGACATTCTTACTTATCGAAAGGACTATGATAGATCCCCTATACTTGTGGGTCATCAAGACTCTTTTCTGGCATCGTTGTCGTGGAGTGAAGCGCTTTTGGTAAGTGGAATTTGGTAAGGAAACATTTATATAGTGTGCTGAAATTTACTATCACTTGTTACTATAGAAAATAATCCTTTGAGGGGCTTGTTCGGGCTATCTTTACCTCGACCAGAAGACCAAAGAGTTGCTCTGCAACCTACTGAACCTACTGAAAATATTTACTTTGAAATTCCTTCGGGTATGATAGAGAAACTGCTAGCTAATCCCTATACAGGAGATGGAATATTACATCCTGATATGCACTTGATAAACCACAAGTATAGGGGATCGCAACAGTTGTCGAGGGTAGAGTATTCAACCCAAATTTATTGATTCGACACAAGGGGAGCTAAAGAATATTCTCAAGTATTATCAGCTGAGTTGTCAATTCAACCACACCTGAAAGACTTAATATCTGCAGCAAAGTAGTTAGTAGCAAAGTAGTATGGAAGTAACGGTAACGGTGGCAAAAGTAACAGTAGCAATTTTGTAGCAATCGTAACAGTGGAAACGGACAAAGATCAATATGAAACGAGCTCAAAGGCAATTGATCAATGATGGATAATTATGTCGGATGCAATTAATCATGCAACAGTTATAACCTAGGGTGACACGGAACTAGCTCGAGTTCATCAATGTAATGTAGGCATGTATTCCGAATATAGTCATACGTGCTTATGGAAAAGAAGTTGCATGACATATTTTGTCCAACCCTCCCGTGGCAGCGGGGTCCTATTGGAAACTAAGGAATATTAAGTCATCCTTTTAATAGAGTACCAGACTAAAGCATTAGCACTTAGTGAATACGTGAACTCCTAAAACTACGATCATCACCGGGAAGTGTCCCGACTATTGTCACTCCGGAGTTTGCGGGATTATATCACATAGTAGGTGACTGTAATATGCAAGATAGGAGCAAGAACTCACATATATTCATGAAAACATAATAGGTTTAGATCTGAAAACATGGCACTCAGGCCCTAGTGACAACCATTAAGCATGGCAAAGTCATAGCAACATCAATCTTAGAACATAATGGATACTAGGGGTCAAACCCTAACAAAACTAACTCGATTACATGGTAAATCTCATCCAACCCATCACCGTCCAGCAAGCAAACGATGGGATTACTAACGCATGGTGGTGAGCATCCTAAAATTGGTGGTGGAGGATGGTTGATGATGACGATGGCGGTGGATTCCCCTCCCCGAAGCCACGAACGGACTGCAGATTAGCCCTCCCGAGGAAGAACAGGGCTTGGCGGCGGCTCCGTATCGTAAAACATGATGAATCCTTTTCTCTGATTTTTTTCTCCCGGAACGTGAATATATAGAGTTGGAGTTGAGGTAGGTGGAGGTCCAGGGGACCCACGAGGCAGGGGGTGCGCCCTAGGAGGGGTGCCCTGCACCCTCGTGGACAGGGTGTGGGACCCCTTCTGTTGATTCTTTCGCCAATATTTTTTATTACTTCCAAAATGTGACTCCGTGATGTTTCAGGTCATTCCGAGAACTTCTATTTCCGAACAAAAATAACACCATGACAATTCCGGGTTAGTTCTATTCAAATCATGCAAGTTAGAGTCCAAAACAAGGGCAAGGTGTTTGGAAAAGTAGATAGTTGGAGATGTATCAACTCCCTCAAATTTTAAACCTTTGCTTGTCCTCAAGCAATTCAATTGACAAACTGAAAGTGATAAAGAAAAACTTTTACAAATTCTGTTTGTTCTTGTTGTTGCAAATATGTAAAGTCAGCATTCAAGTTTTCAGCAAAGATTATGAACTAACCACATTCACAATAACATTAAGGTCTCACATTTACTCATATCAATGGCATAATCAACTAGCTAGCAATAATAATAAATCTTGGATGACAACACTTTCTCAAAACAATCATAATATGATATAACAAGATGGTATCTCGCTAGCCCTTTCTAAAACCGCAAAACATAAATGCAGAGCACCCCTGAAGATCAAGAACTCACTAGACATTGTAATTCATGGCAAAAGAGATCTAGTAACAGTCATACTCAATGTAAATTAATAGCAATGCATACAAATGACAGTGGTGCTCTCCAACTGGTGCTTTTTAATAAGAGGATGATGACTCAACATAAAAGTAAATAAATAGGCCCTTCGCAGAGGGAAGTAGAGATTTGCAGAGGTTCCAGAGCTCGAGTTTTGAAACGAAGATAAATAATATTTTGAGCGGCATACTTTCATTGTCAACATAACAACCAAGAGATCTCGATATCTTCCATGCTACATACATTATAGGCGGTTCCCAAACAGAATGGTAAAGTTTATACTCCCCCACCACTAACGAGCACACTCCACAGCTGGTACGAAACAATGGGTATCGTCCAACTAACAATAATCCTGGGGGAGTTTTGTTTGCAATTATTTTAAGTTGATTTGAGCATGGGACTGGTCATCCCGGTTACTGGCCATTTTCTCATGAATGATGAGTGGAGTCAACTCATCATGAGAATAACCCACCTAGCATGGAAGATATAGACATCCCTAGTTGATATATGAGCTATTCGAGCATACAAAACAGAATTCCATTTAAAGGTTTAGAGTTTGGCACATACATATTTACTTGGAACGACAGGTAAATACCGCATATAGGAAGGTATGGTGGACTCGTATGGAAGAACTTTGGGGTTGATGGAAGTGGATGCACAAGCAGTATTCCCGCTTAGTACAAGTGAAGGCTAGAAAGAGATGAGGAAGCGACCAACCAGAGAGCGACAACAGTCATGAACATGCATTAAGATTAACCAACAATGAGTGCAAGCATGAGTAGGATATAAATCACCATGAACATAAATATCGTGAAGGCTATGTTGATTTTGTTTCAACTACATTCTTGAACATGTGCCAAGTCAAGCCACTCGAATCATTGAAAGGAGGATACCACCCTATCATACCACATCACAACCATTTTAATAGCATGTTGGCACGCAAGGTAAACCATTATAAACTCCTAGCTAATTAAGCACATCATGAATAACTATAATCTCTAATTGTCATTGCAAACATGTTTCATTCATAATGGGCTGAATTAGGAACGATGAACTAATCATATTTACAAAAACAAGATAGGTCGAGTTCATACCAACTTGTCTCATCTCAATCATTTCATCATATATCGTCATTATTGCCTTTCACTTACACAACCGAACGTTGTGGATAATAATAATAGTGCACGTGCATTGGAAGAAGCTGGAATCGGCAACCGTTTAATTCAAAGGAGAAGACAAGGTAATATGGGCTCTTGGTTAGATCAACAATAATGCATATGAGAGCTACTCATCATTTTCATCGTGGTCTTCTCCTCTCGACCCCCAAAGAAAAGAAAAGAAATTCAAAGAAAAATAAAACTATTTACACGGGAAATCTCCCAACAAGCAAAAGAAGAAAGAGAAATCTTTTGGGATTTTCTTTTAATAATACTACTACAAGCATGGAAAGTAAACTAGCTAAAAGCTACAACTAATTTTTTTGGTTTTCCTCAAAGTTTTTCAAACACACAAGAAGAAAGCAAGAAAATAAACTAGCATGGATAGTACCATGAAAAAGTATGAACACTAACAACTAGAATGAATGTGTGAACATGAATGTAATGTCTGTGAAAATACGTAATCCCCCGAGCTTAGGATTTTGTCCTAAGTTGGTCTATGCCCATTGATCAACGTGGTCCTCTCCGGTGTACCGAGGAGGGTCCTCAGGGTGCCACTAGTTAGCGAGATCCTTTGGATCCCACTGATAAATAGACTCCCGATATGGATCAAGATGTGGCTAAGGCTCAGGCTCTAGGACTCGTGTCAGCTGCCAGTATGGTCCTCGGGCATGATGAGGTATGTGCTTGAATGTATATTAAACAAAGAGGGTGCATGCAAGGTAATAGTCTCCCAATTAGGTTTACCAAATACCAAGTTATACTTAAGTGTCTTCTTCTTATCTTTAAAAATAAAATCATGTGCTACCATACTCTTAAAGTCTAAGGGAATAGTGGGCAACACTTTTTCCTCTTTCTCGTAATGCCTAATAGGTATCTCAAAGTGTTTAGCAAGGCGTGAAGAAAAGACACCTCCAAAAATGGGGCCCTTTGAATGGTTCAGACTCAACCGTTTAGCAACCATAGCATCTAGACTTAAAGTTGTATCACGAAATAAAGCATGGCGCGAAATAGCAAGGTCAGGAGCACTAAGGCCCCCACTGTTCCCGCGACCAATTAAACATCTACTAGCAAATATTGCATAGAAACATAGAACAGGTAAATTTACACTAGTAATCCTTGCATCTGAAACTTTCCTCATTTCCCCTACAAAAATTCTATCAATAAATTCATACACATCACTGGGATGTGGTTCCTCGATGCTGCCCTCAAAGGACAACTTGCAAACCACACAAAAATCGTAGAGTGACATCTCCTTAAACTCATCATATAAATAGAAATCCACCGAAGGTGGTGATCTTCTAGCATGGAAATGAAAATTTTGCACAAAAATATTAGTGAGTAGGAGATACTGTTCACACTGGTCATGGAGGAAGTCGGTGATGCCTGCATTCTCAGCCAAATAATAGAAGTCATCGTGAATTCCGGCGGCTCTCAAGAATGCATCACAAGGCCATTCACATGGCCGAACCTCTGTGGTGCGAGGAAGATTGTACTTGGGCTTTTTATTCCCTTCATTCTGCTTTTCCTTCGAGCTTCCGCTCGAGGAGCCTCTCAACCATATCTTCATCATTTTCTTGCTCTGAAAAATTTCTGAAATTTTTAGGGACTCAAAAATAAAAGTGAACCAAACTCAACAAGATTGACAGCAACTACTCCCACAAGTGCTTAGAGGCTATATCATGCATTAAAACTACTTTAGACCATATAAATTCGACACGCAAGCTCAGGAACAGTGTCACCTTAGCAGCCAAAATTTTCAATAAATAAAGCACTAGAACAAAAACTATTTGGACCACTTGAGGAGTCACATACCAAAGAACAATCCCCCAAAGCAGTTTTGTGAATGGAGCTTTGAGCAAGGAGATAGAAAATGGCAGCAAAACAAGCAAGAACACGGGTTTGAGCTACGAGATGATTTTTTCTAGAGGAAGATGAAGTGTGTGGGTGCTGGAATAAGTGGATGGGGGCCACGTGGGGCCCACGAGGCAGGGGGCGCGCCCCGGGGGGTAGGTCGCGCCCTCCACCCTCGTGACCAAATGGTGGCCCCGCCGGTGTGTTCTATGTGCCAGAAATTCTCAAATATTTTACCACAAATCATACTCAATTTTTAGGTCATTTGGAGAACTTTTATTTTTGGGGTATTTTTTATTGCACGTATAATTTAGAAAATAGACAGAAGATACAACTTTTGCTTTATTTATTCTAAATAACAGAAGGTAAAAGGAGGGTACAGAAGGTTGTGCTTTCTAACTCCATCCATCTCATGCTCATCAAAAGGAATCCACTAACAAGGTTGATCAAGTCTTGTTAACAAACTTCTTCCGAATAACATGGAACCGGAGAATTTTCGAATAACACTAAGTTACCCCAACGGGGATATGCATGTCCCCAATAATCAGAATATCATATTTCTTTTTGACAGTAGGAAGACGGAATTCAAAACCTGCAATAGTAATCGTTGAAAATTTTCCAGTAGAATTCATACTATGAACTTGAGGTTGTTTCTTCGAAAAATGTACCGTACACTCATTATCGTTAACATGAAAAGTGACATTGCCTTTGTTGCAATCAATAACAGCCCCTGCAGTATTTAGAAAAGGTCTATCAAGGATGATCGACATACTGTCGTCCTCAGGAATATCAAGAATAACAAAGTTTGTTAAAATAGTAATGTTTGCAACCACAACAGGCACATCCTCACAAATACCGATGGGTATAGCAGTTGATTTATCGGCCATTTGCAAAGAGATTTCAGTAGGTGCCAACTTATTCAAATCAAGTCTACGATACAAAGAGAAAGGAATAACACTAACACCGGCTCCAAGATCACATAAAGTAGTTTTAATATAATTTCTTTTAATGGAGCATGGTATAGTTGGTACTCCTAGATCTCCAAGTTTCTTTGGTATTCCACCCTTAAAAGTGTAATTACCAAGCATGGTGGAAATCTCAGCTTCTGGTATCTTTCTTTTATTTGTAACAATATGTTTCATATACTTAGCAAAGCGCTCCAAATCTTCATCATCCTTTTTCTTGGATGGCCTAGGAGGAAAAGGCATGGGTTTCTGAACCCATGGTTCTCTTAATTTACCGTGCTTCCTAGCAACAAAGTCTCTCTTATCATAATGTTGATTCTTTGATTGTGGGTTATCAAGATCAACAATAGGTTCAATCTCTACATCATTGTTATTACAAGGTTGAGCATAAACATGAACATCATCATTAACACTATCACTAGGTTCATGTTCATTACAAGATTGTGTTTTAGCATCAGAAATAGAAATGTCATTGGGATTCTCAGGTGTGTCAATAACAGGTTCACTAGAAGCATGCAAAGCCCCATCATTTTTCTTTTTCTTTTTCTTAGAAGGACTAGGTGCATCAATATTAGTTCTCTGAGAATCTTTATCAACTCTCTTAGGATAGCCCTCAGGATACAAAGGTTCCTGGGTCATTTTACCACCTCTAGTCATTACTCTGACAACATTATGATTGTTCTTATTATTTAATTCATTGAGAAAATCATCTTGTGCCTTAAGTACTTGTTCTACTTGAGTGGTAACCATGGATGCATGTTTACTAATAAGCTTAAGGTCACCTTTAACTCTAGACATATAATCACTCAAGTGTTCAACCATATAAGCATTAAGTTTCAATTGTCTACCAAAATAAGCATTGAAGTCTTCTTGCTTAACAATAAAATTATCAAACTCATCCAAGCATTGACTAGCAAACATAGTAGATGGGATTTCACCCTTATCAAATCTATAGAGAGAATTTACCATTAATACCTATGTCGGGTTATCGAGAACATGTATTTCTTCAATAGGTGGTAAATTCTAAACATCTTCATCTTTAATAACTTTTTCTTTCATAGATCTCTTTGCCTTCTTGCATATCTTTACGACGGAGAAATAGAATACCCCTTTTTCGCAGTTGGCTTAGGAGTTGGTTCAGGAAGTGTCAAATTGTTATCATTACTCAATATATTATTCAATAGCAATTCAGCTTGCTGAACAGTTCTTTCCCTAAAAGCACAACCAGTGCAACTATCCAGGTGGTCTCTGGAAGCATCGGTTAGTCCATTATGAAAGATATCAAGCATTTCATTTTTCTTGAGAGGATGGTCTGGCAAAGCATTAATAAATCGGAGAAGCTTCCCCCAAGCTTGTGGGAGACTCTCTTCTTCAATTTGCACAAAATTAAATACTTCTCGCAAGGAAGCTTGTTTCTTATGAGCAGTGAAATATTTTGGAGAGAAGTAATAGTTCATATCCTAGGGACTACGCACACAACCAGGAGCAAGAGATTAAACCATATGTTAGCATCACCCTTTAATGTGAACGGAAACAATTTAAGGATATAATAATAGTGAATTTTTTCGTCATGAGTAAGTAGGGTGGCTATTTCATTCAATTTAGTAAGATGTGCCACAAGAGTTTCAGATTCATAGCCATAGAAAGGATCGGATTCTGCAGATCGATAGAGAATTCATAATTCTTATCAGTAACATAGATAGGTGATGTAGCAAAAGCATGGTCATATTTCATTCTAGCATTCAAAGACTTTTCTTTCAGCTTAGCTAATAGTGTCTTAAGATCATATCTATCATTGCTAGCAAGAAAGTCTCTAGAAGTTTCTTCATCCATAACACAACCCTCAGGCATAACAGGCAATTCATATCTAGGGGGAGAATCTTCATCATCACTTTCATTAATATCATCAGTTTCCATAATTTCATTCTCTCTATCCCTAGCAAGTTGGTCATCAAGAAATTCACCTACTGTCAAGAAGAGAAGTAGTATCATCATAAGCATCATGGATAGCAGAAGTGGCATCATGAATAACATGCGACATATCAGAATCAATAGCAGGTGTAGGTGTCAAAAGTTTACTCAAAACAGAAGGTGAATCAAGTGCAGAGATAGATGGCAGTTCCTTACCTCCCCTCGTAGTTGACAAAAAATATCTTGGTTCTTTCATCTTTAAAATTCCTCATAGTGATCAACAGATATAAATCCCCAGTGACTCAAAGAATAGAGCTGTGCTCCCCGGCAATGGTGCCAGAAAAACGTCTTGATAACCCACAAGTATAGGAGATCGCAACTGTTTTCGAGGGTACTATTCAACCCAAATTTATTGATTCGACACAAGGGGAGGCAAAGAATATTCTCAAGTATTAGCAGCTGAGTTGTCAATTCAACCACACCTGAAAGACTTAATATCTGTAGCAAAGTATTTAGTAGCAAAGTAGTATCGAAGTAACGGTAACGGTGGCAATAGTAATGGTAGCAGTTTTGTAGCAATCCTAACAATGGCAACAGAGAAGTAACTAAATAAAGATCAATATGAAACAAGCTTGTAGGCAATGGATCAATGAGTGATAATTATGTCGGATTCAATTCATCATGCAACAGTTATAACCTAGGGTGATACAGAACTATCTCCAGCTCATTAATGTAATGTAGGCATGTATTCTGAATGTAGTCATACATGCTTATGGAAAAGAACTTGCATGACATCTTTTGTCCTACCCTCCCATGGTAGCGGGGTCCTATTGGAAATAAAGGGATATTAAGGCCTCCTTTTAATACAGTACCGGACCAAAGCATTAGCACTTAGTGAATACATGAAATCCTCAAAATACGGTCATCTCCAGGAAGTGTCTCGACTATTGTCACTCCGGGGTTTGCTGGATCATGACACATAGTAGGTGATTATGACTTGCAAGATATGATCAAGAACTCACATATATTCATGAAAACATAATAGGTTCAGATCTGAAATCATGGAACTCGGGCCCTAGTGTCACACCCTGATTTTCATGGCACAACACTTAAGATGATAAATGATGATAAAATGTGGTTGACAAAAACTTTTGAGTGTTTTGGACTCTGCACTAATTGGATTTTTGTCTGTTGTTTGCAAGTGCTCTAAAAATCAAATAAATCCTCCAACTCCTATACTTCCTCTCCTTGATCCAAAACTTCTGCCCAATGATCATGACATGTGTATAGTACAGTATAGAGTTTTCTTATAAAAATAATTTGGCCAAAAAGTATTTTTCTAAATTTAGTTTTCCAAAAACCCCTGGATTGAGGTTGCACTACAAGTACTTGATTTGGGGTATGAAAAATATTTCAAAAAATATATATTTGACTCCTATTAGATATAGGACACCCATAAACCCCAAAAGTATAATTTTAAAACTTATTTTCTTATTTTATTTAAAGGCTTTTTCTCAAGGCCAGAAATGGTCTATAATAGGTTTAAATTATTTTAAAGCTTCAAAAATATTTGAGAAAAATCAGAGAAACTCAGTGGACATATATTTTCCATATATAAGAGTTTCAACACATGGTCATGTTCAAAATATTGGTCAAAACCCTCAAAAACCCTTCCTGGATATTTCAAGCTTTTGAAATATTTACAAACGAAATGTTCTCTAAAAAATTCCAAGGAAATTCTACCATGTCACATATGACATATTTGATGATCTTGCCAAGTCTCATGTCATGGGGGATAGTATAACCTCCTGAAACCCTCTCAAAACCATTTATGCCCTTTTCCAAGTTTTAACAACTTTACATTAGCAAACTTGCCCATATACTTTCAAGCTTCGTCCACATGCTAAAATGGTCTAATAAATCGTCTGGACCAAGTAGCACAAGTTGGAGAACAAGTTAACTTGATCAAAGTGCCCCAAAACACTTCCTGTCCAGAACCAAATTTGAACAACTCTACATTGGAAACTTTCTCCTTTTGATCTCAACTTTTGTGGACATGTTCAGAACCTCAAATGATAACACTACACAAAGTGGTGCATCAAGGAGAATAGGTTTGCATGACTAAATCTTGGGAAGTCCATTTCTGTTGATTTCTAGGGTTTACCAAAGTTACATTGTTAACTTTCTTCAAATGAGGTCCAACTTGGTGATCAACCTCATTTCTATATGACACTTGATCCTGTTAATCTTCATATCATTTGGAATCCATTTGCTTGCCCAAACCACCATCAAACACCTTCTGGCATAAATTTAAAATGCATGTTTTGGCCATTCCCACTAATCTCCATGAGCTAAGCTTTCTCCCACAGCATCATCTGGTCCTCCTCTAACCCCTGCATCTTTCCCTGCCCGAGGAGCCATGATTATGGGGGTGAAAAGCTCTTTTTCCCTCTCTAGACAGCACCATTTCTCTCTCTCTCATCCTCCCTCCTTACTCTAGTGGATCCCCAGGGCATCCAATGCCATTGTCACATTGTTTACTCCCCCCTGCAGCTGCCAGACACAAGTGGGCGCGTGAGGACGCGAGGAAAAGCCGCGGATGCCGGCCAAAGACGCGCTCTGGAGCACGTCATCGCGCTCCCGACCATTGACGCCGCGTCCCCCGACCACCTCGAGCCTCCCCCTCGCGCCAGTCGAGGCCCTCGATGTCCGCAACACGGCATCCGTGCAGGCCCCTCCCTCTCCCTCTCTCTCTCACCCCCCTACTGCTCGTGCCCGACGCCGCCCGGCTTGGCCAATGCATGGCCTCGCATGCGCGAGAGCCAGAGCCCTGCCTTTCCTCTCCTCTCTCTCCCCCATGACCTAAACGACTCCCACATATGCCTCAGACACGCTCACCCCCCCCCTCAAACGGTCGTCAGCGCCATTGCAGCGGAGGCCGAGTGCCCTGTCCATGGTGCACCTCGCCCCCTCCTACTTAAGGTTGTCCCTGGCCCCCCTCTCTGCTCCATTTGCTCCCCCTCTCTCCCATGCACCCCCTGGACCAACCCAATCCCCTCCTCCAGCTCTCCATCCACCTCCTAGGCCGGAGCCGAGCCGCCGGCCGCTGCTCAAATCCGCAGGCCTCGACCCCTCTCTCTTCCCCCTGGACAGCCCCGCACCCTCTTGTCACCACCACAAGCCCTTTCCCCTCCACTGTTCATCCCCAGGGGTGTCGTATGCTCGAAGCTGAAGATGGCCGATGGCCTCTTCCTCAATCGTCCAGGCCGTCGCCGCTATGGCTCTCCTCGGCAAGAGAAGCATACACCGATGGATGCGGCACTCGCTCCTGAGCACGCCGGTGTGCTGGGCATCGACCGAGGCGGCCGCTGCCGCCGGAGAGAGCGCCGGCGCTCGCTCGGCCTCGCCTCCCCTGCCTCTGCTCTGTTCGAGCGGGAAGTAGGAGACGGCCTGAGCACCAGGCCCCGCTCGTCAGCGACCCGGAGGCGGGCCCCGTCCGTTTAAGTGGAAACGGCTTCAGCCGGATCTGCCTCCCCTGCGCGAAGGCGCACCCCCGCGAAGCCGCCTTTGACGTGGCCTCCCAGCGGGCGCGCGCGAGAGGCTGGGCCAGGCCCAGTGCGCTGCCCTGCTATGTCTTGCCCAGTACGTGCTGCTGCCTCCCTAGATCCAGCCCATTTAGGTAAATTCCTTTTCTTTTTCTTTTTTTGTGGACCTTGTTTTCCCATTTCTGTAATGAACTTTAGAAAATCACAGAGAGCCCATTTTTATCCAAATTCCATGGTTCAAAATCCTAGATTTCTATAAGTTCAAAACTTAGTTTTTGAACATTTTTACTGATACTTTCTGTACCACCTCAAATAATGGTCTATTTCTTCATGTATAGCCAACTTTGCAAATTCATAGAGAAATCATTTGAACTCCAAATCCAGTGAAACCAGTTCCTAGATGCTTCAAAAATCATCATTTGTTAAATGGGTGCCTCTGCTCATTTTTTAAAATAATATTTCTATACACTTCTTGCAAACCCATTAATCCCTTGATTCCATCATATTGAAATGTGCAGAGATATCCATTGATCAAATCCTAATGGAACCACTTTGGTCACCCCTCATACGACCAGAGGTATGCTAGAAAAGTCCAACTCATATTTTTATAGCACTTTTATTTCCTTCCTTGTTGTGTTGCTTATTATGGTTACCTTCGACGATAGTTGACGAAGTAGACGAAATGCTCGTAGTTGGACCAGAGATATTTGAAGACCTCGAAGACTTTGTTAAAACAGGCAAGCATCCCTTTGACCATGATGAACCTTTTTACATCATAATAGCACTTTCATTGCTTCACTGAGTGCTTGATATACTTTGAATGGCAACCTTGCTAGGCTTGCCTCCTTTGCATTCCCCGTTGATACTTGCATTGTTCATGACTCTACCCTTGTTTAGAGTTGTGTTGTTGGGTTGTAGAAATATGCTATAGTATATGGCTACGCAAAGTGGGTCAGGGTTATGCATGTAAAGAAACAAGTGTGGTTTGGCATACTTGCAAATAGCCCCAGTGGGAGCCACTAATGCCCCTGGGAGATGATGATGATCTAGGTCACTACTTGGTGGAGAGGTAGTGTACCGAGGCTTGATGAAAGTGTTGTTTACAGAGACGGATTAGATTTAAGATTTGTTGACTGTCCCAACCTTACATGCGCAACCACTCTACCCTTATATGGGAAAGGGCATTATTGATTACCTAGACCGATACTAGCTTGGAGCCCGCATTACTAGTGACGGGAGAGTTGTTGGTGCGCTCTCTCGGGACGGGGTCGTGCCAGGTAGGGCGGCCAAGAATATTTTTATGGGGCACCGGACACACTGTTGGTACCCCGTGCCAGTATGGGATGAATATGTGAGCAATGCTCCACAATTTTAGGATGTGAAATGTTGGGCACGGGGGTCACTACCAATCGAGTGGACTCCATGTTAGTGTCGTCTAGGGAAAAGTAGTGATCGGGTGCTTATCCCGGGTACTTGAGGTATCGCGGGTCGTGGATGACACAGAAGTTCCCCGGATCTTGTGGGTAAAGTGTGCAACCTATGCAGAGTGTAAAAGTATTCGAATAGCCGTGTCCATGGTCAAGGACAGTTGGGCGGTGCTGCTTAGACTATGTCCATATGTTTCTGAAAAACAACACAGCTTGGTGGTATTGATGATGCGACTCATGAGGGAGTGACGATGAGCTTGAGCATGAGTTGTTTATAACTCTTTCACGATGTTGATGTCTGTAACCTCCTGATAGTTGTTGCAGACACATTCATGTCCTTGATAAATGTTGATCATACCTGCGTGAGAAAACTAGCTTTCCGCAAAAATGCCAATTCAGCAGCAGAGCCTTGCATAATTATTTTGTTATCACTCTTGGGTTGCTTGTGAGTACATTCAAACATACTCACTGGCTTGTCCCTGGCTATTTACTTGGCCAGGCTTTAAAGAGTAGGTATATGAAGAAGAGACTTTGGTGACGATCGTGTGAGCTAGGACGCTTCCCAGTCTAAATGCCTGTAGGGTTAAGGCAGATGGCATGGGTCCAAGATGTTATTGAAGATTTCTGCTGCGATGATACACTCAAGACTTGACCATAATGGTCCTACTTGTGTAAAACGGTATGTATGGATGTAAGACTCTTGTTATTCAGCTTCTGTGTGTTCAATGAGCATTGATCTCTGGGATCACTGTACACGTGCATTCGGTGATCTCGACTTATGAGTCGGGGTCCCCAAAGAGCTGGTATCAGAGCCATCCTGACTGTAGGAAGCCTTAGGTAGCATGGCCGTTAGTTAGGGTAAAACTATTTCCAAAACTATTACGAGTTTTCAAAACTATATATACTTCTCTTCCCTTCTTAGTTTTTCAAAAACTAAGGTATACTTTCCCCATTGATCTCTTCCCCTTCAAAAAATTTAAATGGTCGCTAGAGTCCATATGCCCCTGACCACAGGATTCCTTGTAATCCTCGTGGATAATCTAGAAGGAAGACGCCTTGCCAGACACTCAACCACCTCTTCTAAACACAAGATTGGCAACACCACAGCAAGATGATGCCAACATAAGATACACCCTCGAGGAATGAGGACATGAAGACCCAGAGGATGGCGACACCTTTGAAATTGACCCAGGATTAAGCAACCTTGGCCTATGATGACCAGGGCATAGGATACACAAGATCATGATATACATCGCTAGTAGAGCAACCTTGTCCTTATCATTGTTGTGTCGTCAACCACCGATGGATGAGAACCTCGCCGGTTGGTCCGCCTCACTATAGTGAGCAGGAAAACAGTTCTCTTCATCCCCCGCTCTCGGTGACGATATTGTCAACAATGTGCCTGATAGATTGGACCTCTACCATGCCTTGTTAATGTCATTGCATAAAGGATTGCCACCTGGAACCGCTGATGCCTTAGAATGCAAAAAGGATCGACATGAATAAGAAGACAAGAGGAGACCAAGTCAACACCAAATACGAGAAGCCACCTCCACCCCATCACTTCAACAGGCGAGAAGTTGTCGAAGAATCTTCAGGCTCAACCCGGAATTGCTTCATCGAACAACTACAAGAGACGTAGCAACACCTGAGGAAAACCGAAAAGACTGCATGAGGCACGAAGTAAAGCACGACTACTTAGTCCGAGAACCCCTAGGGTAGGATGAGTCGTGTACCCCCTATGCACAGTCGAGTCTGTATGATGGTTCGAATAGAACCATGACTATGTGTTGCTTGTTTTCATTTGTTTGTGTTTTGATATAGGTCGCACTTTTGCCCTAGGCAACAAGTATGCGACTATATCACCTTCCTTACCTTGCTTCTTCTGTTTTGCCCTTTTTGCACCTGTTTGTTTGCACTTGCACTATAGAACCCCCTTTAGGTATTCCCCTCCTCTATGCTACTTTTCCCTCTCATCTCTCTCCTCAACTGAAGATCGGCAATATAAGCTACACCAAGGATTCTACTTCGACAACCAACTAGCACTAGAGACTTTTGTTGCAGCCTCCTCGACCAAGTGCAACCCTGTAGCGTTATGTCTACTCCTCAAGATTAGAAGCCCATCCCTAGACCCTTCGAGACTTCACGATATAACCCAGCTCGAATCATTAACCATGTGCTTAACCTACAAATTGCAAGAAAACAGTTAAGCATCCGTAACCTTGCACAGCATTGGGTTCATTATGGAACTAGTGGACGTAATGAGCAAGCACATTGTCATCCTAATATAGCACAAGAATTGACGATGCCACAGGAAAGACTAGTTTGAGGATATAGGAGTAGAGGACGAATGACTTGATGAGTTTATATCAATGAGTCTGAGGAATCATCTGAGACTATTTGATGGATTATGAGGCTTTCATATTGGTAGATGAACTTGGTGGGATCATGGTTATAGATTAGCATAGCTTTCATTACCCCTGAGTAAATTGGATTTATAGAACAATTATGATCGCAAGCTGAAATTCTTGGAAGTATTTGGATTTAACTTAGCCATGGGATATTGATAGGAGACAGTTGATATTTCGTAAATGCTTGGGGGAACATGTAGGAATCCCCGCTGGACTTGAGATTTGGATTAAATAGGTTACCCTAGTGGAGTATGGATGCAGAGTAATTTTACATGGTTCGGAGTAAATTGGATTTAGACTGATGATCTCGATCATGATACCATGTTTCTCGGTGGATGATAAACTAGGATATTGGACTAATTGTCGGAGTTTATTTAGGCATCTTTGTGAGCTTGACCTTGGAGTATTACTAGATCATAATAATAGGAATTGGTGGACTGACTATAGTAAGGCAGCCCTTTCAAGTATTGGGGATTATAAGGACTTTAGGAGATCATGTGGAACACCAGCATAGGTGTTGGATTTGTAGAATTATTGGATTATCTAGTGATTAATGGAAGTTAATGGGTTGTTGGAGTTGATTCATAGAAAAGGAAACAAGATTATGGAGTGGCATACGACGTGTTTCCTTAGGATAGAGATGCACTAGCACGGACCTTGGAATAATAGGATGAGCACTTTGATTGTCCTGTTTTATTCCAGCTTGGAAGCTTGTATGCTCTACCCATGGATTTTTTTAGGGGTAGCCACACACATGAGTTTGGGGATCATAGATATATATGATTTTGTTAGACCTCCTCTTGGGAGTCATGAGGATATGAATAGCATGAGTGACGATTGGAGTCGACCTATATGAAATGATGCTTTTAGCAGTATAAGGTGATCTGTTTGGAGGACTAGGTAGAACAATTGGAATCTCAGATACTGTGCTCAAAGATGGGATGATAAACATTCACTCGCACACTAGAATTCTTGAAATCCTTACACCCTACCAAGCCACAACATGGTCGGATCCTAACCTTGGGCTTTGGCTCTAGGTCAATTAGACCCTCTCCAACACTCAACCAGGACCACCACCAATGCCCCAGCCTACTTCGCGTACCCCCCTATACTTCATGGAGTACTTGGACAAGTTGGTTGTCATCTTTATTTTGGTAACATACTTGTCTACCCGAAGACGAAAGAAGAATCGTTGAGCTGGTCAAGGAACATCTGAAGACCGTCATGTCTAGGAGGAAGAACTACACCAACCACCATCGTCAAGAAGTAAACCTCCACATCAAAGGCCAGGCATATCTGCAAGCCACTTCTCTCAAAGGAACCAAGCATTTCCAAGACAAGGAGACCCACACCAAGATTCATCGGCCCCTTCAAGATCACTCCAAGATTTGACCACCCCCGCTGAGATCACTTCAAGACATAGAGTAGACATCTATCAGCTGGAGTCACCACCCGAGTTACCCACTGTGCACAACGTTTTCCGCATGACACAACCCCAGAAGTGTTTCCAACTTCCTAACTTGCCCGATCTCTATGAGGGCATTGACCACCGAGCCATCGACCCCTAGCCCAATCTAACCTATCGCGAGCTACCCATTAGCAACCTGGATCAAGAAGAGCGTCATACACAAAGCCACACCATCAAGTACTTCAAGCTTCAATGGAGCACCACTCAGGAGCAGAAGCAGTATGAGGACGTGAAGACTACCCCAGATCCAAGTTTCCATACTCCTTTCCGCGCCTAGTTTGGGAATCTCGGGGACAAGATTCTTGTAAGGGGGGTAGGTCTGTCACACCCTGATTTTCATGGCACAACACTTAAGATGGTAAATGATGAGAAAATGTGGTTGACAAAAACTTTTGAGTGTTTTGGACTCTGCACTGATTGGATTTTTGTCTATTGTTTGCAAGTGCTCTAAAAATCAAATAAATCCTCCAACTCCTATACTTCCTCTCCTTGATCCAAAACTTCTACCCAATGAGCATGCCATGTGTATAGTACAGTATAGAATTTTCTTATAAAAATAGTTTGGCCAAAAAGTATTTTTCTAAATTTATTTTTCCAAAAACCCCTAGATTGAGGTTGCACTACAAGTACTTGATTTGGGGTATGAAAAATATTTCAAAAAAAAATATTTGACTCCTATTAGATATAGGACACCCATAAACCCCAAAAGTATAACTTTAAAACTTATTTTCTTATTTTATTTAAAGGCTTTTTCTCAAGGCCAGAAATGGTCTTTAATAGGTTTAAATTATTTTAAAGCTTCAAAAATATTTGAGAAAAATCAGAGAAACTCAGTGGACATATATTTTCCATATATAAGAGTTTCAACCCATGGTCATGTTCAAAATATTGGCCAAAACCCTCAAAAACCCTTCCTGGATATTTCAAGCTTTTGAAATATTTACAAAGGAAATGTTCTCTAAAAAATTCCAAGAAAATTCTACCATGTCACATATGATATATTTGATGATGTTGCCAAGTCTCATGTCATGGGGGATAGTATAACCTCCTGAAACCCTCTCAAAACCATTTCTGCCCTTATCCAAGTTTGAACAACTTTACATTAGCAAACTTGCCCAAATACTCTCAAGCTTGGTCCACATGCTAAAATGGTCTAATAAATCATCTGGACCAAGTAGCACAAGTTGGAGAACAAGTTAACTTGATCAAAGTGCCCCAAAACCCTTCCTGTCCAGAACCAAATTTGAACAACTCTACATTGGAAACTTTCTCCTTTTGATCTCAACTTTTGTGGACATGTTCAGAACCTCAAATGGTGACACTACACCAAGTGGTGCATCAAGGAGAATAGGTTTGCATGACTAAATCTTTGGAAGTCCGTTTCTGTTGATTTCTAGGGTTTACCAAAGTTACATTGTTAACTTTCTTCAAATGAGCTCCAACTTGGTGATCAACCTCATTTCTATATGACACTTGATACTGTTAATCTTCATATCATTTGGAATCCATTTGCTTGCCCAAACCACCATCAAACACCTTCTGGCATAAATTTAAAATGCATGTTTTGGCCATTCCCACTAATCTCCATGAGCTAAGCTTTCTCCCACAACATCATCTGGTCCTCCTCTAACCCCTACATCTTTCCCTGCCCGAGGAGCCATGATTATGGGGGTGAAAAACTCTTTTTCCCTCTCTGGACAACACCATTTCTCTCTCTCTCAACCTCCCTCCTCACTCCAGTGGATCCCTAGGGCATCCAATGTCATTGTCACATTGTTTACTCCCCCCTGCAGCTGCCAGACACAAGTGGGCGCGTGAGGACGCGAGGAAAAGCCGTGGATGCAGGCAAAAGACGCGCTCTGGAGCACGTCATCGCGCTCCCGACCGTTGACGCCACATCCCCTGACCACCTCGAGCCTTCCCCTCGCGCCAGTCGAGGCCCTCGACGTCCGCAATACGACATCCGTGCAGGCCCCTCCCTCTCCCTCTCTCTCTCACCCCCTAGTGCTCATGCCCGACGCCGCCCAGCTCGGCCAATGCATGGCCTCGCACGCGCGAGCGCCTGAGCCCTGCCTTTCCTCTCCTCTCTCTCCCCCATGACCTAAACGACTCCCACGTATGCCTCAGACAAGCTCACTCCCCATCAAATGGTCGCCAGCGCCATTGCAGCGGAGGCCGAGCGCCCTGTCCACGGTGCACCTCGCCCCCTCCAACTTAAGGCTGTCCCTGGCCCCCCTCTCTGCTCCATTTGCTCCCTCTCTTTCCCGTGCACCCCCTGGACCAACCCACTCCCCTCCTCGCGCTTGCCATCCTCCTCCTAGGCCGGAGCCGAGCCACCGGCCGCTGCTCAAATCCGCAGGCCTCGACCCCTCTCTCTTCCCCCTGGACAGCCCCGCACCCTCTTTTCACCAGCACTAGCCCTTTCCCCTCCATCGTTCATCCCCAGGAGTGTCGTATGCTCGAAGCCGAAGATGGCCGATGGCCTCTTCCACGGTCGTCCAGGTCGTCGCTGCTACGGCTCTACTCGGCAAGCGAACCATACACCGATGGATGCGGCACTCGCTCCTGAGCATGCCGGTGTGCTGGGCATCGACGGAGGTGGCCGGTGCCGCCGGAGAGAGCGCTGGCGCCCGCTCGGCCTTGCCTCCCCTGCCTCTGCTCTGTTCGAGTGGGAAGTAGGAGACAACCTAAGCACCAGGCCCCTCTCGTCAACGACCCGGTGGGCAGGCCCCATCCATTTAAGTGGAAATGGCTTCAGCCGGATCCGCCTCCCCTGCGCGAAGGCGCACCCCCGTGAAGCCGCCTTCGACGTGGCCTCCCAGCGGGTGCGCGCGAGAGGCTTGGCCAGGCCTAGTGCGCTGCCCCACTATGTCTTGCCCAGTGCGCGCTGCTGCCTCCCTAGATCCAGCCCATTTAGGTAAATTCCTTTTCTTTTTCTTTTTCTGTGGACTCGTAAAATCCATAGAATATTCATATTAAGTCCAAATTAGATTATTCAACTTTCTGGTAACTCATAAAATCATGATCTACCTGTTGGTGCAACATGCACATTTTGCCAGAAACTTTTTCTTCACAAACATTTATCAAACCTTGTTTTCCCATTTTTGTAATGAACTTTAGAAAATCACAAAGAGCCCATTTTTTATCCAAATTCCATGGTCCAAAATCCTACATGTCTATAAGTTCAAAACTTAGTTTTTGAACATTTTTACTAATACTTTCTGTACCACCTCAAATAATGGTCTATTTCTTCATGTATAGCCAACTTTGCAAATTCATAGAGAAATCATTTGAACTCCAAATCCAGTGAAACCAGTTCCTAGATGCTTCTAAAATCATCATTTGTTAAATGGGTGCCTCTGCTCATTTTTGCAAATAATGTTTCTATACACTTCTTGCAAACCCATTAATCCCTTGATTCCATAATATTGAAATGTTCAGAGATGTCCACTGATCAAATCCTAATGGAACCACTTTGGTCACCCCTCATATGACCAGAGGTATCCTTGAAAAGTCCAACGCATATTTTTAGAGCACTTTTATTTCCTGCCTTGTTGTGTTGCTTATTATGGTTGCTTTCGATGATAGTTGACGAAGTAGACGAAATGCTCGGAGTTGGACCAGAGATATTTGAAGACCTCAAAGACTTTGTTAAAACAGGCAAGCATCCCTTTGACCATGATGAACCTTTTGACATCATAATAGCATTTTCGTTGCTTCACTGAGTGCTTGATATACTTTGAATGGTAACCTTGCTAGGCTTGCCTCCGTTGCATTCCCCGTTGATACTTGGATTGTTCATGACTCTACCCTTGTTTAGAGTTGTGTTGTTGGGTTGTAGAAATATGCTATAGTATATGGCTACGCAAAGTGGGTCAGGGTTATGCATGGAAAGAAACAAGCGTGGTTTGGCATACTTGCAAACAGCCCCAGTGGGAACCACTAATGCCCCTGGGAGATGATGATGATCTAGGTCACTACTTGGTGGAGAGGTAGTGTACCGAGGCTTGATGAAAGTGTTGTTTACAGAGACGGATTAGATTTAAGATTTGTTGACTGTCCCAACCTTACATGCGCAACCACTCTACCCTTATATGGGAAAGGGCATTATTGATTACCTAGACCGATACTAGCTTGGAGCCCGCATTACTAGTGACGGGAGAGTTGTTGGTGCGCTCTCTCGGGACGGGGTCGTGCCAGGTAGGGCGGCCAAGGACATTTTTATGGGGCACATGACACACCATTGGTACCCCGTGCCAGTATGTGATGAATAAGGGAATAATGCTCCACAATTTTAAGATGTGAAATGTTGGGCACGAGGGTCACTACAAATCGAGTGGACTCCATGTTAGTGTCGTCTAGGGAAAGGTAGTGATCGGGTGCTTACCCCGGGTACTTGAGTATCGCGGGTCGTGGATGACACGGAAGTTCCCCAGATCTTGTGGGTAAAGTGTGCAACCTCTGCAGAGTGTAAAACTATTCGAATAGCCGTGTCCACGGTCAAGGACAGTTGGGCAGTGCTGCTTAGACTATGTCCATATGTTTCTGAAAAACAACACAATTTGGTGATATTGATGATGCGACTCGTGAGGGAGTCACGATGAGCTTGAGCATGAGTTTTTTATAACTCTTTCACGATGTTGATGTCTATAACCTCCTGATACTTGTTGCGGACACATTCATGTCCTTGATAAATGTTGATCATACCTGCATGAGAAAAACTAGCTTGCCGCAAAAATGCCAATTCAGCAGCAGAGCCTTCCATAATTATTTTGTTATCACTCTTGGGTTGCTTGCGAGTACATTCAAACATACTCACTGGCTTGTCCCTAGCTATTTACTTGGCCAGGCTTGAAAGAGCAGGTATATGAAGAAGAGACTTTGGTGACGATCGTGTGAGCTAGGACGCTTCCCAGTCAGAATGCATGTAGGGTTAAGGCAGATGGCATGGGTCCAAGTTGTTATTGAAGATTTCCGTTGTGATGATACACTCAAGACTTGACCATAATGGTCCTACTTGTGTAAAACGGTATGTATGGATGTAAGACTCTTGTTATTCAGCTTCTGTGTGTTCAGTGAGCATTGATCTCTGGGATCACTGTACATGTGCATTCGGTGATCTCAACTTATGAGTCGGGGTCCCCACACCTAGTGAAAAACATTAAGCATGGCAAAGTCATAGCAACATCAATCTTAGAACATAATGGATACTAGGGATCAAACCCTAACAAAACTAACTCGATTAGATGGTAAATCTCATCCAACCCATCACTGTCTAGCAAGCCTAGGTGGTATTACTCACGCACGGCGGTGAGCATCATGAAATTGGTGATGGAGGATGGTTGGTGATGACAATGGCGACAGATTCCCCTCCCTAGAGCCCCGGACGGACTCCAGATCAGCCCTCCCGAGGAAGAACAGGGCTTGTCAGTGGCTCCGTATCGTAAAATGTGATGAATCCTTCTCTCTGATTTTTTTCTCGCCGAACGTGAATATATAGAGTTGGAGTTAAGGTCGATGGAGGTCCAGGGGACCCACGAGGCAGGGGGCACCTTAGGGGGGCGACCTGCACCCTTGTGGACAGGGTGTGGGCCCCCTTCTGTTGATTGTTTTGCCAATATTTTTTATTAATTCCAAAACGTGACTCCGTGAAGTTTCAGGTAATACCGAGAACTTTTATTTCTACACAAAAATAACACCATGGCAATTCTGCTAAGAACAGCGTCAGTCCAGGTTAGTTCCATTCAAATCATGCAAGTTAGAGTCCAAAACAAGGGCAAAAGTGTTTGGAAAAGTAGATACGTTGGAGATGTATCAACACCTAATCTATGGGGATGAAGTTTGTGGATTATTTAAGCATGCAGGTATGCCCGAGGATGTTGTCAAGAAGAAGGTCTTCCCTTTATCTTTGAAGTGTAAGATATTAACATGGTATAATCTATGTGATGATATTGGATCATGGAATACTACCGATTGAAATTGGAAGTTCATCAGAAGTTTTATCCTATGTATATGGTTCATTGTGATCGTAAATATATATATTTATATTTTGGCCTCGTGAAGGAGAAAGTATCACTCAAGCTTGGGGAAGGCTTAAGTCAATGTTATATTCATGCCCCAATCATGAGCTTTCAAGAGAAATTATTATTCAAAAATTTAAGCTCGGCTTTCTCATAATGATCGAACCATGCTCGATACTTCTTTTACTAGTTCTTTTATGATGAAGACTATTGAATTCAAATGTGATTTATTGGAAATAATTAAACGCAACTCTGAAGATTGGGAACTCAAGAAGGTAAGGAGTCAGGTATAAACCTTAAGTTTGATTATGTTATGGATACCGATACTTTTCGTGAATTTAGCACTAAATATGGACTTCACTCTAAGATAGTAGCTCCCTTCTATGAACAATTTGCTACTCATGTTTATCTCCCCGAGGAGAAGTGGTTTAAATATCATCCTCCCATTGAAGTTAAAGTAGTAGAACCTATTAATGTTGAAGAAGAAACTATTACTTATAATGTAGATCCTATTTTTCCTACTGCTAATACCGAGAAACCACCCTTTCTGTTAGAATAAAGGATCGTGTTAAAGCTTCAACTATGGTTCGTAAGAGTTATACTATAACACCTACACACCCTGAACAAATTAAAGTTGAACCTAGTATTGCTATGTTTAAAGATCTCTTGGTCGATAATATTGATGGGCATGTAATCTATTTCTGTGATGAAGCTGCTAGAATTGCTAAACCTGATACTAAAGATAAACATAGACATGTTGTTGGAATGCCTGTTGTTTCCGTTAAAATAGGAGATCATTGTTGTCATGGCTTCTATTGCCGTGCCTCCTAATGATCCTTTAGAACGATATTTGCTAGACCATAAAAATGATATGTTTAAGAATGAAAGAAGGGTAATAGATGAAGTATTCCTTAACCAAGGACCTATTTTGAAACACAACTTTCCTATTGAAATCCTTGGGTGTAACGGACACGATGCGGCTATACCTCCCATGTGTCGAGGCACGACTAGAGGCATAACCGCATTGTGGTTCTGTTGCAAGAAGGGTCATCTTCACACAATCCCATGTAATGAATAAGAAAGGGATAAATAGAGTTGGCTTACAATCGCCACTTCACACAATGAAAAAATAATTCATACATCATTCAGAGTACACACATAGTCCGACTACGGACGAAGCCAAAAGTAAAGAAGATAACCCAACTGCTAGATCCCCGATCGTCCCAACTGGGCTCCAATACTGATCAACATGAAACGAAACCTAGCAACGACCAAGATCTTCATTGAGCTCCCATCTGATCTCGGTTGCATCACCTGCACTTGTATCATCGGCACCTGCAACTGTTGTGATAGTATCTTGTGAGTCACGAGGACTCAGCAATCTCAAAACCCGCGAGATCAAGACTATTTAAGCTTATGGGTAGGAAGTGGTAATGAGGTGGAGTTGCATCAAGCACTAAGCAAATATGGTGGCTAACATATGCAAATAAGAGCGATAAGAGAAGCAACGGAACGGTCGAGAAGCTAGAAGTGATCAAGAAGTGATCCTGAAACTACTTACGCACAATTATAACACAAAGACCGTGTTCACTTTCCGGACTCCGCCGAAAAGAGACCATCACGGCTACACACGCGGTTGATGCATTTCAATTAAGTCAAGTGTCAAGTTCTCTACAACCGGATATTAACAAATTCCCATCTGCCTCATAATCGCGGGCACGGCTTTCGGAAGTTTATACCCTCCCACAAGGAACTTTCATAATTTGGTTCATAATTACGGAGTGGAGAACACCCCTCGTACACATGTACCCTCCAATTGGGACATATCCTGTCCAAGTGAAAGAAATGCAGGGAAGAGCTCTTGGGGGCCTAAAAATAAGCATCTCATGGAGGAAATACAGAAGAATGCAAATATGCTCCCACGTGTGCTCCGAGAACTGCAAGTTCTGAAGGGTGCATTAATGAAGCTAACGGAATCATCAACAACTCCATCATCACCACCTCCGAAGAAAGAGACATAAATACATGGGTAGGGGCACTCTCCTTGGCAACTGCCAAGCTTGGGGGAGGTGCCTCGGTATCATATCACCATCACACTCTATTCTTATCATTTTTCTTAGTTCGATCCTTTTGGTTATATCTTGATCTAGTAGAATAAAGTTTTAGTATGATCTTGCTTTGAGTTTTGTTTTGATCCCTATCTATGTAATCGAGTCTGTGAGTTATACATAATAAAGAGTAGTTTTGAGTTGAGGGCTTTGCTACCTTGCTATGATCTTGAGGGAATTAAGGAAAGAATGAAAAGAAATAAATGGATGATATTTTGATCTTATGGAGAGTAATGACTTCACATATAAAGAGTATGATGAATAAAAGTTGTTGAGAGTTGACAAACATTGTTTCGGTCATCGTTGCAATTAATAGGAAGTAATAAAGAAAGAGAGGTTTTCACATATAAATATACTATCTTGGACATATTTTGTGATTGTGAGCACTCATTAAAATATGGCATGCTAAAAGTTGATGTTTGATAAGGAAGACAACCTAATGGGCGACGTTTTCTTTCTGAAGAAGTTATATTGACATGGATCATCCAACATGTTGAGCTTGCCTTTCCCTCTCATGGTAGCCAAATTCTTTGCACCAAGTAGAGATACTACTTATGCTTCCAAACATCCCTAAACCCAGTTTTGCCATGAGATTCCACCATACCTACCTACAGACTGAGTAAGATCCTCCAACTAAGTTGTCATCGGTGCAAGCAATAAAAGTTGCTCTCTAAATATGTATGATCTATTAGTGTAAAGTAAATAAGTTTTACACGAACTTGTTATATGGAAGAAATAAAAGCGACGGACTGCATAATAAAGGTCCCTATCACAAGCGGCAATATAAAGTGACGTTCTTTTGCATTAAGATTTCCAATAATAAAAGTGCATGACAACCTTTTCTTCCCACTGCGAAGGGCCTATCTTTTACTTTTACCTTCTACCATTATACAAGAGTCATGGTGATCTTCACCTTTCCTTTTTACACTTTATCCTTTGGCAAGCACTATGTGCTGGAAAGATCCGGATATATATATATCCACTGGGATGTAGGTTTCATAAAGTATTATTGTTTACATTACCCTTGAGGTCAAAGGTTGAGAATGAAAATTATAAGGCCCTATCTTTCTCTGTGTCCGATTGAAACTTTGTACCCATAAGTATCATGTGAGTGTTAGCAATTGTGAAAGACTAAATGATAGCTGAGTATGTGGACTTGTTGAAATGCTCTTATATTGACTCTTTTCGATGTTATGATAAATTGCAATTGCTTCAGTGACCGAGATCAAAGTTTGTTAGTTTTCAATGAAGTTTCTAATTCATACTTTACCTTGTGAATGGATTGTTACTTTAGCATAAGAAATTATATGACAATATATGTTGCTATTCTAAAGACGATCATGATGCCTTCATGTCCGTATTTTATTTTATCGACACCTCTATCTCTAATCATGTGGACATATTTTTTTGATATCGGCTTCCGCTTGAGAACAAGCGAGGTCTAAGTTTTGGGGAGTTGATACGTCCATTTTGCATCATGCTTTTATATCAATGTTTATTTCATTATGGGCTGTTATTACACGTAATATCACAACACTTATGCCTTTTCTCTCTTATTTTATAAGGTTTACATGAAGAGGGAGAATGCCGGCAGCTAGAATTCTGGACTGGAAAAGGAGCAAATATTAGAGGCCTATTCTGCACAACTTCAAAAGTCTTGAAACTTCACGGAGATTAGTTTTGGAATAAATAAAAAATAATGGGGGTAAGAAAGCACCAGAGGTGGGCCACCAGCCAGCCACGAGGGTGGAGGGCATGCCCTACCCCCCTAGGCGCGCCCCCTACCTCGTGGACCCACTAGCAGGCCCCCGACGCCCATCTTCTGCTATATGGTGTCTTTTTCCCTGGAAAAAATCAGAGAGAAGCTTTTGGGACGAAGCGCTGCCATCTCAAGGTGGAACCTGGGCTGGACCAATCTAGGGCTCCGGCGGAGCTGCTCTATCGGGGAAACACCCCTCCGTGAGGGGGAAATCACCGCCATCGTCATCGCGATCAATCCTCTCATCGAGAGGGGGTCAATCTCCATCGACATATTCACCAACACCATCTCCTCTTGAACCCTAGTTCATCTCTTGTACCCGATCATTGTCTCAAAACCTCAGATTGGTACATGTGGGTTGCTAGTAGTGTTGATTACTCATTGTAGTTGATGCTAGTTGGTTTATTCGGTGGAACATCTTATGTTCAGATCCTTAATGCTATTCAATACTCTTCTGATTATGAACATGAAAATGCTTTGTGAGTAGTTATGTTTGTTCCTGAGGACATGGGAGAAGTCTTGTTATAAGTAATCATGTGAATTTGGTATTCGTTCGATATTTTGATGAGATGTATGTTGTCTCTCCTCTAGTGGTGTTATGTGAATGTCGACTACATGACATTTCACCATGATTTGGGCCTAGGGGAAGGTATTGGGAAGTAATGAGTAGATGATGGGTTGCTAGAGTGACAGAAGCTTAAACCCTAGTTTATGCGTTGCTTCATAAGGGGCTGATTTGGATCCCTATGTTTCATGCTATTGTTAGGTTTACCTAATTCTTCTTGCGTAGTTCCGGATGCTTGCGAGAGGGGTTAATCGTAAGTGGGAGGCTTTTCCAAGGAAGGACAGCACCCAAGCACCGGTCCACCCACATATCAAATTATCAAAGTAACGAACGCGAATCATATGAGCATGATGAAAACTAGCTTGACAATAATTCCCATGTGTCCTCGGGAGCGCTTTGCTTCATATAAGGGTTTTTCCAGGCTTGTCCTTTGCTAGAAAAAGGATTGGGACACCTTGCTGCACCGTACTTACTTTTACATGTTACCCATTATGAATTATCTTATCACAAAACTATCTTTTACCGATAATTCCAGCGCTTGAAGAGAATACGTTGCTGAAAACCGCTTGTCCTTTCCTTCTGCTCCTCGTTGGGTTCGACACACTTACTTATCGAAAGGACTACGATAGATCCCCTATACTTGTGGGTCATCAGGCATACAGCTCACTGGCAGCATCAGTTGCGCCAAATTTGACTTCGAGCGCATCCCACAAGTTTTTGGAAACCCGCATAAGAATATATGCATCAACCAACTTGTCTCCAGTCACACTCAGAACTGCTCCCACAAAGATTGTGGTTGCCTCCCTAAACGCCTTCTCCTGCTTAGGAGAAATCCTTTCTATGGGGGGCACACCACCAATGAAGAACACATTCATTGCTATGAGCCACAAGGTGGTCCTTGTCTGCCAACACTTAAAATGCGTCCCGGTAAACTTTCCCGGTTTCAGAGTTGCAACAAAGCTTTGAATCGAAAAGTTCCTAAAATAAGGTTTTTGGATCGTTGGAAATATTAGCACTTTTCTGATTAGTCTAATCCACAAGTAAACAGTAAGCATGACATAAAGAGTATGCATATCAAAGTGATACCTAAGCATACTAGCATGTACAAAACATACAAGTGAACCATCTATGAACAACACATATATGGCTAGCACAAGTATGAGTAAACGAGGGATGAACAGATCATACCCTCCGGTTAGCCAGGCCAACGCGGCGGTAGCAGCAGTAGCCTCGGCTTCATCCGTGGCCTTCTTCTTGGTGGTGGCGTTGTCAGCCATGGTGCCGATGCAGGGGAAGTAGTGGAAGCAGAGGCGGACGGAGGTGGGCTTGGATCAGGAGCAGTCACGTCGAGACACTCCCCAAAAACCTTATTACTGATGTCCCTTGCAGGATCTCGAACGGCAGGGTTCTGGAGGCACCTGCTCTCCCGACCAACCATGCACGTGCTCATTAGGATGGGGTCGCTGGAGGCAGCACAGAGTGATGAATAGTAGATGACGGCTATGTTACGCAAGAGGGAGTGAGTGAACCGAACTAGGTCACTCCACGGGCCAGAGTCTTTCTTATATAGTCCATCGAGTAGAAAGTCGTGGGCCTGGGCAGAGGCTCACGACCGAGTCTACGCACTCCCGGATTCCAATGTCTCGGACAGTGGTCCATGTGTTAGCGACTCGTTAATTAATCCCTGATTAATTAATTCGTTCCTGGGCGGCAAAAATAAACTTCGGCTCATTCCCGGAACCAGTGGCGAGGCGGGTGGCGGAGGAGAAGGAGTGTGCGTGTACCACTCCTCTTCCCAAGCTCCCAATGGCAACTGGTAGAGCAGCCCTTATAAAGGGGTCTCAACTCTCCTCAACTAGCAAGGTGGGACTAAACTTCCCAGCACCTGCCATCTCACACATGGGCCTCAAGATTAAACATGAATCATTGTTCGTATGGGCCTAAAGCCCATCTATGATTCAAGAGTCCCTAGGTAGTCTATGAATATGTATGCAATATTTATTATTTATTATGTTCATTGTATTTTCATGATTTAAGATGAATATATTGGAATTTTTGTCGCAAAAAAGGAAAAAATACCGCGTGCCAAAAGAAAACAGGTCAACCCCAGAATATCGGTAAACCATCTCCGTAAAAACAACACAAGGCCTCCTAAAAACTTGAAAGGTGTATATATAGATGGATTCCAGTTTGCAAAAGGGAACCTTCTCCTGGTGAATATTCCAACCACGAGGATTGAAAAGGTTGCAGAGGTCACAGTTAAAATGATAACGACTTTGTAGACCGGAGCTCTAAATCAATATTCTAGTCTGCAAGCACGTGATAGGCATTGGCCTGGTGACTTCGGTGGAATTTTGTCATTATGCCCATGCTTGTAAGTATTTGATTCACAATAGTGGTGGGTATGTTGGGTATGTTTGCTTCCAATTTGTTGAAATGCCTTCTGCTTAGCGTTTTTCGTACATATTCCATCCTCCTACAATGTGGTTTCCTTACATAAAAGTTGTGTTCGTTAGTATCATGCATCAATGAATTTGGAAGTGCGAATTTCATTCCTTTTTCTTCCGTGTTTACTTGATAAGGCAAAATCTAAAAGGACAAAGGCACGAAATGATGGTGGTCCTCTGGAGCAACCAAAACAGATGATCTCTGCAGATTCTCCTACTACTCCTACTGCAGTGCAAGTTCCAAAACTCATCTCCCCTGCTCCACAGCCCCAGGTGCTTGCTCTAACATGGCAGTGTGATATCTGGTTGCATGTTGCATAAGGTGCCTAGCTTGTATCGATCCTAATTTTTTAAATTGCATCTCCTTATCTTACACATTATACATGTGAATATGACACGCCTTCCTGTTTTTGGTACATACTACATCTGCCTATCACACCATGTTCTTACATCAAACTACTGTTCTTGTGTATCCTGCATCTATTACTTACGATGAGACAGTCACGCCCGTGGGTTAGTATGAGATGCACTACTCTTATAAAGAGTGCAGTTTCATCCTCCCCACATGATTCTCAAGAAGCAGCAAGCCTAAATGAAGATATTGAACATAGCTTTGTACTTGAAGACCGCATTTACCGTACACCAACATCGCAGGTGCTTTCTCTAACTTCGTAGTGTGATATGTGGGTGCATGTAGCATACGGTGTCTAGCTTGTAATGCTTATAATTAGGGTAAATTGCATCTGCTTAGTTTACACATTATACCTATGAGAATATGTAACGCCCTCGATGCGGCTATAGCTCCCACGTGTCGAGGCACGACTTAGAGGCATAACCGCATTGAAAGCAATGTCGCAAGTCAGGCAATCATTACAACATCCCATGCAATACATAATAAAAGGGGGAGATAACATAGTTGGCTTACACTCGCCACGTCACATCAGAGTACATAAATAACATCCATCAAACAAGCACTCATGGCCCGACTACGGAGCCAAAATAGAAAAGAACCCAACATGCGACAAGGTCCTGAATCGATAACCCCAACTAGGCACCACTACTGATCATCCGGAAAAGATACGTAGTATCACTGAAAGTCCTCGTCGAACTCCCACTGGAGCTCGTAATCGTCAACTGGAGCAGAAACACCTGGACCTGCATCTGGAGTTGTAGCATCTGTGAGCCACAGGGACTCAGCAATCTCACACCCACGCGATCAAAACTATTTAAGCTCATAGGAATGGATAAGGAAAATATATGTGGAGCTGCAGCAAGTGACTAGCATATGTGGTGGCTAACTTATACGCAAAAGAGAGCGAGAAGAGAAGGCGAAGCACGAGCGAGAAGCTAAAGGAACACCCTGCGCAAGCATAACTCCAACACCGTGTCCACTTCTCAGACTCCGCCGAGAAGGGGCTATCACGGTAACACACACGGTTGATTCATTTTAATTAAGTTTAGTTCAAGTAATCTACAACCGGACATTAACAAATTCCCATCTGCCCATAACCGCGGGCACGGCTTTCGAAAGTTCAATCCCTGCAGGGGAGTCCCAACTTAGCCCATGACAAGCTCTCACCGTCAACGAAGGAATAAACCTCCACCCGGGACACACCGATCAGACTCGGTAACCCGGTACAACAAGACATTTCGACAGGTTAAAACAAGTCCAGCAACACCGCCCGAATGTGCCGACAAATCCCGATAGGAGCTGCACATATCTCTTTCTCAGGGCACACTCAGATGAGCAATCCGTACAACTAAAACCAAACCTCGAGTTTCCCCGAGGTGGCGCTGCACAGGGCTCTAGTTCGGACCAACACTCAGAGGAGCACTGGCCCGTGGGGGGCTAAAATAAAGATGACCTTCGGGCTCCGGAAACCCAAGGGAAAAAGAGGCTAGGTGGCAAATGGTAAAACCAATGTTGGGCATTGCTGGAAAAGCTTTAATCAAGGCGAACTATCAAGGGGTTCCCATTATAGCCCAACCGTGTAAGGGACGCAACAATCCGGGAACATAACACCGATATGACGGAAACTAGGGCGGCAAGAGTGGAACAAAACACTAGGCGAGAGGCCGAGCCTTCCACCCTTTACCAAGTATATAGATGCATTAAGATAACATAGTAATATAATGATATCCCAACAAGTAAATAAATGCTCCAACAAGGAACGGCTCCAATCTTCACCTGCAACTAACAACGCTATAAGAAGGGCTGAGCAAGGCGGTAACATAGCCAATCAATGGTTTGCTAGGACAATGGTGGGTTAGAGGTTCAACATGGCAATTGGGAGGCTGACAAGCAAAAGGTAGGCATCGTAGCATTGGCAAAGCAAAAGAGCGAGCAAACTAGCATAGCAAAGATAGTAGTGATTTCGAGGGTATGATCATCTTGCCTGCACAGTTGTCAGAGTTGACTGGATCCTCGCAAGCAAACTCAACGGGCTCCTCGGTAGCGAACTCGTCTCCCGGCTCTACCCAACAAGACAAACAAGCAACAAGGATACAATCAACCACGGGCAAGACCAAGCAATATGATGAAATGACGATATGCTATGCGGGATGCGATGCGGGATGCAAAATGCAAGATATGACAGGAAATGCATGAACCTGGCATCAACTTGGAAAACCAAGTGTGCCACTGGATAGAGGGGATGAAATCGCTTGAAAACGATATAAAGATCATTGGAATCGGAGCTACGGTTTGGAAATGGCAAGCGTTTTAAGATACGACACCGGTCTGCGATTTAACAGCAAGTAGGCATCTAAATGCAACGAAATGAACATGCTACAGCCACCAAACATGAAAACAAAATACATGGCAGTGATGTACACAAGATGGTTGACAAAACACTAGCACTGAGCCATAGGCAAATTCATCCATTAAGAGGTTCAAACAAGCATGGCTAAAACGCAAATGCAAAACAGATTTCAGACTTAGTGAAATTAACACTAGTCTGAAATTTCAGATCACGATGCTCTCTTCGGAGCAGCAAAACAACATGATAGAAAACCTGAACATGACAAGTAAGAACATGGCATGGAGATACTCAAGAAGCTTAACAAAACACCCAAAGTGACCTGGGGCCAAAAGGGTTCACAAAATACTCTACCGAGCTCACGAACATCGCTCGAACACAATCAGTTTTCAGACTTAGTGAAAACTGAGACATGCTGAAATTTAACTCACGAAGGCATGTAAACGAGCTCGATGCACTCACTACGGTGCAAGTCATGGCAAGGAAAGCATATAACCAGCAAGAAGGCACAAAGTGCTAGCTACACATGGCAAGAACGAAGGCATAGCATGCATGGAACACTAACGGTAGCATCGGCAAAATCGCAAACAAGTTGACGATCTGCCCAGATTAACAACGAAGCAAAAGTTGAGCTCGATTGAGTCAACCTAGAGCACTCCACATATGCCAACAAAGACATGGATGGATAGAGCATGACATAGATATCAAAACTCCCTTACTGATCATCCTCAAAAGAGGCACGGATCACTAGGAAACAAGCTGGACATATAGCATCATGAACTAAAATATCCCAGACTTGGTGAAAATCACTAAGTCCCTGAAATCTGCAATCTCAGGTACCTCTCTTCGCAAGCTTGCACAAGACAACACACACATCCTAAAAATGCATGGGTGGCACCTCTGGAAAGAAGACAAAATGCTTCACAATACATCCCAAAGGGGCACAGGCATATCATGCACGAATTAAACATAGCAAAAATGACAAAAGTGCATGATGAACTAACGGATCTGCAATTTAACTCACGAAGCCTCCTTCTAACAGCATTTTGGGCATCAAGATGACCTCAAATGCAAATGATGCAATGGAATAAAATGATGCACATGTCGATACGAAGATTTTGATATATCATATGCCCAAAATGGAGCTACGGATGAGGAGATACGGGTCCTCGAACAGGAGCATATGGAGTAAAAATCTGGGGACTTAGAAAAAATCGGAGGGGGTTAGGGTTTACTGTTCACGCGACCGGATCCAGATCGGGATCGCGGCGCGGAAGCCGAGGCGGAGCCGGCGGCGGAGCTCGAGCTCGCCGGAGCTGCGGGGTGCGCCGGCGGTGGAGGAGGTCGCCGGGGGGGGGGGGGCGGCGCCGGCGAGGAGGCAGCGGAGGGGCGTGGAAGCCGAGGGCGGGGAGCGGCCGGGCGGCGGGCGGCGAGGTGCCCGCGGCGGCGGCGACCTCCGGCTGGGGCGGCGGCGGCGGCCGTGGCGGCGGCCGGCCGGGGAGAAGACGGTGGCAGGGCGCGGGACAAGGCGCGGCGGCGGATCGGGCCGCGGGGGCCCCGCACGGGCCTCGCGGGCCCGCGGGCGGCGGCGAACTGGGGACCGGGCGGCGGCCACTAGGAGGCCGACACGTGGCGGCGGACGGGGAGGCCGGACATGTCCGTCGGCGGCGGTTGTGTCCGACGGCGGCGGGAGGAGTTGGATCTAGGGTTAGGGGGGAGAAGAACCGTGGATTTCGGAGGGGGGTGTATATATAGGCATAGAGGGAGCTAGGAGAGTCCAAATGAGGTGCGGTTTTCGCCCACACGATCGTGATCGAACGCTCTAGGACATGGAGCAGAGTTTGGTGGGTTTTGGGCCAAATTTGGTGGGTGTTGGGCTGCAACACACACGAGGCCTTTTCGGTCCCTCGGTTAACCGTTGGAGTATCAAACGAAGTCGAAATGACCCGAAACTTGACAGGCGGTCTACCGGTAGTAAACCAAGGCCGCTTGGCAAGTCTCGGTCCAATCCGGAAATGTTTAATTCCCAAACACGAAAGAAAACTAGAAATGACCACCGGAGGAGAACGAAGCGCCGGAATGCAAAACGGACAACGGGGAAAATGCTCGAATGCATGAGATGAACATGTATGCAAATGCAATGCACGAGATGACATGGTATGAAATGCATGAAAACGAAAACAACACACGGAGACAAAGACCCGAACCCGAGAAATAAATATAACTTAGCGCCGGAGACGGCAGGAGTTGGATACAAATATGGAAAGTATCTCTGGGGCATTACAGAATATAACATTCCTTCCTATTTTTGGTACATAATACATCTATCGTTAACAATGTTTTTACATGAAACTACCTCTCTTCTGTATCCTGCATCAATCACTTATGGCGAGACACCTTTATTCGTTGCATATTGCATATGATTTCTACCCTGTTGCCATGTATTGCTTCTAATTTGGTCAAATACATTTATGAGGCCACTTTTTAATTTGGCAGAGTGATATTGGTTTCATCTTTCATATGGTTTCTAGCTTGCATTGCTTCTAACTAGTTCAAACACCTTGTGCTTAGTTTACACTTTATACATCATACATGTCAATATGTCATGCCGTCCTATTTTTTCATACATATTCCATCCTCCTATCATGCGGCTGCCTTACATGAAAGTAGTGTTCGTCGGTATCATGCATCAATGAGTTCTGAAGAGCAACTTTTATTCCTTTTTCTTGTGGGTTTGACTTGACAAGGAAAAATCAAAAAAGAGGAAGGAAAAGAGTAAGGAAGGCGATGATGGTGGTCTTCTAGAGCAACGTAAATGGATCATCTATACGGATTCTCCTCGTACTGCTAGTGCACTACAAGTTCCAAGTCTTCGCTCCCCTACTCCACCATCCAAGGTGCTTGCTCTAACTTGGCAGTGTGATATCTGGTTGCATGTTGCATATGGTGTCTAGCTTGTATTGCTTCTAATTAGTGTAAACTGCATCTTCTTAGCTTACACGTGATATGTGTGAATATGACACACCTTCCTGTTTTTGGTACATACTATATCTGTCTATCACACCATGTTCTTACATGGAACTACTCTTCTTGTGTATCCTGCATCAGTCACTTATGATGGGACACCTTTAAGTTGGTAGTGTGATATTGGTTTGCGTCTTGAATATGATTTCTAGCATGAAGTGCTTCTTGTTTTTTGAACGCCACCTATGAAGAGATAGTTTTAACTTGGTAGAGTGATATTGATTGCACCTTCCATATGGTGTCTAGCTTGCACTGCTCCTAATTTGTTGAAGTGCCTTCTACTTAGTTACCACATCATAGGTGTGAATATGTCAAGCCGTCCAATTTTTCATACATATTCCATCCTCATATCATGAATTTGCCTTCCATCAGAGTAGTGTTCGTTAGTATCATGCATGAATGAGTTTTGATGAGCGAATGTTATTCCTTTTTCTTGTCGGTTTGACCTCAATGAAAAATCAGTAAAGCGGAAGGAAATTTGTAACGAATTGGGTGATGGTGGTCCTTCCGAGCAACTAAAATGGAGGGTCTCTACATATTCTATTTTGCCATCCTCCCAACGAGATTCACAAGACAACACAAGGCTAGACAGTCAACGTAGCTGTGTAGATGATGAGCACATCTCCCCTACTCCACTATCACATGTGTTTGCTCTAACTTGGCATTATTGTATGTGGTTGCATGTTGCGTATGATATCTAGCTTGTATTGCTTCTAACTTTGTTGAATTGCATCTGCTTACTTCACACATAATGCGTGTGAGTATGACACATGTTCCTGTTTCGAGAACATACTATATCTGATCACACCATGCTATTACATCAGACTACTGGTCTTGCATATCCTGCATTAGCCACTTATGATAAGGCACCTTTAAGTCGCCACTGTGATATTGGTTGCGTCTTGCATATGATTTCTAGCATGTTCTGCTTCTAATTTGTTGAACCGCCAGACAATTTGAAATTGGCAGAGTGATATTGGTTGCATCTTTCATATGGTGTCTAGCTTGTAGTTCTTCTAATTTGTTGAAATGCCTTCTACTTAGTTATCACATCATAGGTGTGAATATCCCACGCCATCCTATTTTTCATACATATTCCATCCTTGTATCACGTGTTTTACTTTTATCTGAGTAGTGTTCATTAATACCATGCATGAATGACTTATTAAGAGCGAATTTTATTCCTTTTTCTTATCAGTTTGACTTCACAATGCAAAATCAATACAGGTGAAGGAAATTAGTACGGCAGTGGATGATGGTGGTCCTGCTGAGCAACTCAAACAAAGGGTCTCTCCAGATTCTACTCCACCATCCTCCCAACAAGATTCTCAAGACACCACAAGGTTGGATAGTCAACGTAGCTGTGTAGATGATGAGCACATCTCCCCTACTCCACCATCACAGGTGCTTGCTCTAACTTCGAACTGCTATATGTGGTTGCGTTTTCCATATAATGTCAAGTTTGTATTGCTTCTGATTTTGTTGAATTGCATCTGCGTAGCTTACAACTTATACATGCAACAGTCAGTTACCCATAAGACACATTTAACTTGGGGCTGTGATGTAGGTTTCATCTTGCATTGTCTTCTAGCTTGTAGTGCTTCTAATTTCTTGAAATGGCACTTACGACGAGACACTTTTTACCTGTAGAGTGATATTGATTGCATGCACATACGGTGCCTAGCTTTCATTTCTTCTAATTTTGTTGAAATGCCTTCTGCTTACTATTTTTCATATATATTCCGTCCTCCTATCATACCTGTGAATATGCAATTCTATATTTTTTTCTGTATACTCCATCCTCCTATCCTACGCTTTCCTTACGTAAAAGTAGTGTTCGTCTGTATCATGCATCAACCAGTTATGCAGAGCTAATTTTATTCATCTTCTTGTGTTCTGACTTCATAAGGCAATGTTAGTAAAGAGGAAGGAAAAGAGTAAGTTAGAGGATATAGGTGGTCCTCCGGACCGACGCAAATAGAGACTCTCTAGATTTGCCACTACTACTGCTAATGCAGTTGAAGTCCCAAGTCTACATGATGAGTTCATCTCCCGTACTCCACCATTACAGGTGCTTGATCTAAGTTGACAATGTGATAATGGGTTTCATGTTGCATATGTTGTCTAGCATGTATTTCTTCTATTTTGATTTAATTGCACCTGCTGAGTATATATGTTATACATGTGCATATGACATGCCTTTCTGTGTCTAGAATACAATGCATCTATCTATCATACCATGTTCTTACATCAAAGTACTATTGTTGTGTATCCCGCATCAGTCACTCGTGATTGGATTCTTTTACCATGGCAGTTTGATAGTGGTTGCATCTTGCTTTGATTTCTAGATTGTACTGCTTCTAATTTTTTGAAATGCCACTTATGACAAGACTCTTTTAACTTGGCAGAGTGATACTGGTTGCATCTTTCATATGGTGTCTAGCTTGCATTACTTCTATTTTCTTGAAAATCCTTCTTCTTAGTTTACACATCGTAGCTGTGAATATGTCACATCGTCCTGTTTTTCATACATATTCCATCCTCATACGATTGTCTTACATCAAAGTATTGCTTGTCTGTATCATGCATCAATGAGTTCTGAAGAGGGATTTTATTCTTTTGTGTTGTGGGTACATCTTGACATGGCAAAGTCAATAAAGAGCAAGGAAAAGAATATAGTAGGGTATGGTGTTACTCGTCATGTGCAACGGAAAAGGATATGCCCTTGAGATTCTGCTGGTAGTTATAGTGCAGTAGAAGGGCCAAGTCCACCGGCTAAATCTACAAACACAGTATCACCTGCTCCACCAGCTACATCATCGACTTCAACTGTACCGACATCTCAACGAGTTACTCGTTCGCTTGCTCCACAACTGGCCAGTTCCCAAGCTGCCTTCACACCTAACAGTACTTCCGAAGCACTGCTAAGACAATAGGACTTGGCAAGATCAGATGAACCTCATGAGCGTCAACACCAAGACGGTACCAGACCGAGTCCAGTTGCAATTGCATGTTCCTTTATATGTACTCTTATAGTTTGGTGTGCACTAACACTTTCCATATTCGTTGTTGAATTAGCACCACGGCACAAGCGGAAACAGACATCATGGATAATGCTTGACAAATTAACAAAAACTAAAGGAGGAAGAATGGAGATCCATTTTGAGGCACGTTTAAAAAGACCACGTGATGCTACAGAGTCAGCCAAGTTAGTATAAGAGGCAACCGTTGCCGTTAGTTGTCATGCACGTATCCTCCCAACGTGAAGCCGGTATAGGAATGAGAAAGACGATACCGAGTTGAACACCTTCCTTGACCATTTATCCGTAAGTAATCTTATTCATCGCAATTGTTAATATGGTCTTGCTATGTCCCATACTTTCTAGCTTCCTCCTAATAAGACTCACATTCTTTTTTCAACAAATGAGGTTCAAGTTGGATCTGAAAGATGATGCAACTAAACAAGCATGCATTCATGTTTTCCAGTCTGCTCTGCGACAGTATCGGTACCACCTTAGAAAAACTCACTTTGAAGGGAAGGCTAACAATGAAATCGCCCAAACATCTCGAGTGGAACATATTACAGATGAAGACTGGACAACCCTTGTTAAACACTGGTCTGGTCTAAATTATCAGGTACGGTATACGTATTTGATCAGATCACATATTGAACTTGTATTTACGTATGTGCCTTACAAGTGTATCTTCTTCTAGGCTAACTGTTTGAAGAACAAGACCAATTTTTCTAAAGTGAAATTCCAACAGATAATAGGATTTCATAGCTATATTGCACACTACGAGGCTCTTGTAAGTAGTTGTTACTTCCTTCTTTTTTCTGTGCAATATTATCGTATCTATATTGACTTGTTCCAAATACAGAGGAAAGCCCGTGCAGACCAAAAATAATCTGAACCGAATGCAGTTCAAATCTTCAAGGATTGCCGCACCAACAAGATGTACGGCATGAGCACACTAGTTCAAGTCGTTGTTGTAAGTCCTTACTCCTCCTGCCTTTGAACTGCTTGTTACTGTGACGTGTTCATTTAACTGCTTGGTTTGCAGCCAATGTCAGTTACTCTGTTCACTTCTATACACAGTTGTCTTAACGTATCACACGGTTGAAGAGAGAGGAAGGATATTCTTCTGGTCTTGATCTGTAATATAGTTATGATGTTCACGTGCCCAGATAATGATACAATAGCCTGTTTGTTTGATATCTGTTTGCCCATGATATGAATGATGTCATACTATGTTCATCCTACTTTAAACCATGTCTCTTTATCCTTACATGTCAATGAATATGAGGAAATAGAAAATACAATAGGCATGCTACATAGACATATGTTCGAAAAGTGATTTTATTATGTAGTTGGCATAACAATACATGTTAATGTATTACAGTAGTTCACCAAAATAAGTTATGTATATATGTGAAACCTACTTTGTTTGTTTTTCTCTTATTAGTAACTTATCTGGTACACTAATCTAGATGTTCAAACTTTTAGCAAGCTATGGAACAAATGACTGAACAACCACAACCACCTGAAGGTGACGAGGCTACCACGGGAAGAATGTCACCTCTTGCTGTAGTGCATCAGTATCTCTCCACTAATAGTGCAAAAAACACCTTGTGTAATTCTTTGTTGGTTGGCAAGGTAACCTCAATCAAATCGCCTACTAAACAAAATCTTCTGGATAGACAGAGTGATATATCTGTGCTCCACACACAAGTCCAATCCCTAATGGACATCGTTTCAGAAACAAGAATAGTGGTTGACAAATTTCGTCAAGATATGAATTATTTTGAAACCAGACTATCAGATATTTGCTTCGTTGTTCAAGATCAATGGCGGAAAAAAGGGGATGATCATGCTGCTCATCTGATTCTACAACCTGAAACATTAGCACTCAGGTCAAATGAGTTGTGCTTCTATACATCTGATGCTGCTTTTATCTGTAAGGATTGTAAACTTTATGCCATCAGGACTTTTGTTGTATGGCTGGAATTTATTTTGTTGTGATACAACAATTATCGTGCTGCCAAAGGCTTTACAAATTATGATGCTATTTTTGTATAGTGTAGGATCCCGGTGTGCCAATTGGGCTAAAAACGATTATGTGCCATAATTTGCATGTAGCCCACTAAAAATATCTAGGCCTAAATCAGCATAAGCTTTCATAACCTTTAACAGGCCTAAACATAATTTGGGCCCTTAGAACAACAGACCATTAACATTTGTAAATGTCTCGAGCCCATAAGTAACATGGGCCTTTAATAGGCCAAAAGTGAGATTGGGCCTTGATTGGGCCAAATAACCCACTAGACTTTAGCAGGCCGAAATGTATCTCAACTCGTGTTGGCCCATTTACAATGCAGATCGTTCATAGGCCGAAATTCAGACGGGTCGAAAATGCACCGACCTACTACACGGGCATCTAACAGGCCGAAAGTTCGGTCGGGCTTCATTAGTATCAGTTTTATATGTGCCGTTCATAGCCTGATGTGACATTGGGCCATTTGTGGTCCATGGATTTCGTCCGACGTTAACAGGACGAAAGTCACAACAGGTTGGAAGTGGGCCAAATCTACAGTGGGACTCTAACAGGCCGAATGTCACAACAGGCTGAAAGTGGCCCAAATCTATAGTGGGCCTCTAGTAGGCCGAACGTCACAACAGGCTGGATGTGGCCCAATTCTACAGTAGGCCTCTAATAGGATGAGTGTCACAACAGGATGGAAGTGATCCAAATCTACAGTGGGCCTCTAATAGGCCGAATTTCAGACATGTCCGAATATGACCCAAATCCTTGACGGTCCTTTCTGGGCCAAAAGTTTCAAGGGCCAAAAAATGTGCCCAAATGAAGCAGGACCTTTAACAGGCCAAAAACACACCGGGCTATAATTCAGCCCAAATACTTAGTGGACTGTTAATGGGCCAGAAGTGGCCATGGGCCGCGATGTTGAAAAGTTTAGAATGGCCCATTGATGGCCCGATTTGACAATAGCCGTATGGGCCTTAACTGTGAATGGGCCGTCTGCAAGCAGGCCGTTAATGGGCCGGCCCGCTAATTTTGACCGGGCCAGCCTTTTTAACCTAAATGGGACATTGTTGGGCTTTGTCACGTGTCGACGTATCATAGGCGCCTCCTGTCCATTGGGCGGCTGGCATCTGTCCTTTTCGGGTGCTGACACATGGTTCCTCTGTCTAATGAGAAATTTACACGTGGAAAATTCCCATTGGTCATGACTGTTAGCGGGTTATCGGATCCAAAACCGGACCCGATAACTTAACGGCGACCCATTATGGTGGATGCCATGTGTCGGTCACCCTTGACGAAAGCACTTCTATGATGCGCGATTAATCATGATGGAAGTGGACACTTCTGTAATGATAATTTTGGTAATGACATGGAACACTTCTACGACAGGCACATGTATGAGTATCTTGATTCTATCATAAAATCGTGATGGATGTACATGCATGACAAAAAACATGACCTACTGTGACAAACATGTATCATCATGGAAGTGTATTTTTTTGTAGTGCTACTTCTATACAAAGAGAAATATGATGCTCTAGCACTGATCTCTGTGAATCCAAAACCTGATGTGTTGTCTTATGTTTTCGCAGTTATACAATACTATCACTCTTCAACGTGGTGAAAAAATCACTACACAAATAAAGTGGATGTTTACAGCTTTGGCATCGCCCTGTGGGAGTTGCTGGCCAATAAAATGCCATTAGAAGGCATGTCGAATTTGCAAGCTGCATATATATGCTGTTGCTTTTAAAGTAAGTATGAGACTACCATTTTTCTATGGAATGATGCCACTTCCTAGAATGTAATCTACACGTAATTACCGAGGTATGCAACCACAATGTTTTAGGAATCACTATTTTCTTGCGAGTTTCAAGTGGATATTTGAATCAGTCTTCTTGTAACTGAAATTGGTTGCTTGTATTTCTTCGTACTGTTTAGCATTCTGATGATGTGATCTTTCTTGCTGTACTTCTTTTATGAGGTCTGATGGAAACTGCAATGGGCTACAATGCATATAAGTGAATGAAACAAATAATTAAGAACGTATGGTCGAAGCGATTGTAGCCCGTAGCTTCACAAATGTGCATTTGTTTAACAGATTAAATTGAGTATGAGTTCTACTATTAATTGATGGCTCAAGGGAAGAAACAGAGGCATATTCTTCGTTGAAATCAAGTGTGTGCTTTTGATTAATTAGACCCAACTAGTCTTGTTTGATTGCATTTCACCCAAAAAAAATTTGGGAGTGGATGAAGACAAATGGACACCATTCGGTGGCAGTTTGATGTTTCCAGGAATGAATTCCACCCGTTATTCAATACTACTATGAGAAAAGTAGGGAAATGCTCACCCTCTGCAAAATGTACTAATTCGTCTCGTGGTATGTGAGGGATTCCTGGATTAGGGGGTATCCGGACAGCCGGACTATATACTTTGGCCGGATTGTTGGACCGTGAAGATACAAGACTCAAGACTTTGTCCCATGTCCGGATGGGACTCTCTGTTGCGTGGAAGACAAGCTTGGTGATCTGGATATTAGATCTCCTTCTTTGTAACCGACTCTGTGTAAACCCTGGCCCTCTCCAGTGTCTATATAAACCGTAGGGTTTAGTCCGTAGAAGGGCAATCATAATCATCATAGGCTAGCTTCTAGGGTTTTTCCTCTACGATCTCATGGTAGATCAACTCTTGTAATACTCATCTCATCAAGACCAATCAAGTAGGAAGTAGGGTTTTACCTCCATCGAGAGGGCCCGAACCTGGGTAAAACATCGTGTCCCTTGCCTCCTGGTACCATTAGCCTTAGACGCATAGATCGGGACCCCCTACCCGAGATCAGCCGGTTTTGACACCGACATTGGTGCTTTCATTGAGAGTTCCTCTGTGTCGTCGCTGCAAGGCTTGATGGCTCCTTCAATCATCAACAACAACGTGGTCCAGGGTGAGACTTTTCTCCCAGGAAAAATCTTCGTGTTCGGCGGCTTCGCACTGCGGGCCAATTCGCTCGGCCATCTGGAGCAGATCGACAGCTACGCCCCTGGCCATCAGGTCAGGTTCGAAACTTGAACTACACGACCGATATCAATGGCGACTTGATCTTCTACGGATTCAGGCCTACGCCAGGAGCGCCGACCAGTCACGACAAGCACAGCTTAGACCTGTTGTCGGACAATAATCGGGATATCGCACCTACCAGAGCTCCAGACTTAAATCCGGGACAGATCGCGTCATCCGGGAACGGGTGGATAGACCCCGCCTTGGTGGCCGCACCCTCATCGGCGGTAGATCCGAACACAGACTCCACCCCCAAGGAAGCCTGTGTTACCGGACCACCGGACTCGTATCCGACTGTAGGTTCCAAACCGCACGCCCCCGAGCCTGCCGAATCTGGTTGGGCTCCGGTAATGGAGTTCACCGCTACGAATATCTTCCAGCACTTGCCCTCCGGCGACATGATGAACTCATTAAAGTCTCTCTCTTTGTAAGGAGACTCTCGGCCGAACTATGTTCGGCTTGAGTGGGAAGCAGGCAACGAAGGAATTTGTTCCCCACCCACCTCCCACTTCATTGCCACTGTCGATGATTTGACCAACGTGCTTGACTTCGACTCTGAAGACATCGACGGTGTGGACGACGATGTAGGAGAAGAACAGGAACCACCGCCCACGGGGCGCTGGACAGCCACCTCTTTGTACGATATATATATGGTGGACACACCAAAAGAAACCAATGACGATGAGGCTATGGAGGATAGCTCCTCAAGGCAAAGTATGGGCGTCATCAGCGCCGCTCCAAGCCCCGCCACAACAATACTGGCACAGGAGTCAAAAACAATCCAGATGGTAACGAAGATGAGTACAATCCCGATCAGCCTACCTTTGAGCAGGCCGGACACGCGACAGACGGATACTTGGAGGAGGATAAGTACATGCTCCCCTCCGAAGACGAGGTGAGCCTCGGCGACGATGAATTCGGCGTGCCCGAGGATCCTGAAGAGCAAGTTCGCTTTAAGTGACGGCTAATGGCCACGGCGAGAAGCCTGAAAAAGAAGCAACAGCTGCTTCAAGCTGGCCAAGATTTGCTCACAAATAGATGGACCAAGGTCCTGGAAACCAAGGAATACAGACTTGAACGCCCCGCCAAAGGGTACACAATGCACAATTCGCTACCTCACCCTGAGAAGGAGGTCCTAAAGCCCACACCCCAACGCCAATACACCATGGTCTGAGGCAATATGCAGGAAACGCGAGGGAGCATCCATAAACCTCGACGCAACAGACATAATCGTCACAAAAATAATGATGACAACCAAGACAAGGGAGTTGGTGCCAAATTCTGCGGCCCCCAGTCCGGTTAGCGGAAAAAGAACAGCTCAGGACCATTTGGCTCGGGCAGCATACTCGACCAACCATGTCAAATTCATGGTACCCGTAGAATGGCGGCCAAGCACACCAATACAGAATGTCAGATCCTCAAAACAAAACGGCCAGTCGTGCAATGGAAACAATGAAAAGAGGTCTCAAACAATGAGGAGCCCAGACCACCAAACATGGCGAGGTCAAAGGAAAATCCTCCGCAAATCAACAAGGGAACGAATGTGTACTCCTCGGGATGCCGACTCAACAATACAAGTCACCCCACACCACAAAAATACGGTCGATCATCTTCGATCACATAGACCGTCCAGACAATATCAACCATAGCAATTTGATTGCATCTACCATCGACCCAATAGTTTGTGGGTTCCATCTCACACGAGCACCTACGGGCATAAACAGCAGCCCAAACTCGCTGCGCCAGGACAAAATTTGCCAAATAGGTATTGATAGCTCGAGGATCAAACCCATTAATAACATCTTCTAAAAGATGCGGTGCAAAGGCCAAGTTTTACAGGCCCACCACCCTGGAGGTTGTCTTCGGATCACCTACCATGCCAAAGAGTAAGTCTTCGGCATTGTCCCCCTCTAGAGTAACTACCATATACTACCGAGACGAACCGCGTTGGCTAGAATCAACGCGGTACCACATCAGGCCAAACCCACGTGACATGGTCACAATTATGGGTAAGGCCGAACTCCACCCCGAGAGTGGAAATCATACCTCAACTGAGATAACAAGTTGTGCCCGTTTATCGAACTTCGATTCGACAACCAACCCCCCAGACACCAATAGAGGAGTCCGAGCTACTTTACGGCATGATAGCCTGGCTCGACCAGGCTCCGATCAGGCACCCATGGTTCAACCATCATATGACATGCAACTGCCTCTAAGCATTTGTCTTTATAGACTCACTTTTGCGTAGAACAGGACTAGCGATATGGAATCATCTCGGACGCACAAGGCGGGAACACATAAGTACCCCCCAAGAAGATAGTCTGGGTACACTTTAGATCCGCACATAGCCTCCTCCAGTCCGGCCACAACCGGTTCCTCCAGTATATCTCTTTTTCATAAGCATAAACCGTACTCATACGCATAGACGTGTCACTCTACTAGAACACGTAGACTTAAATAACACTTACCGGCCGTCGTTCCTCATTGACGCTTTTTTTTGACATAACGGCACCCGCACATAGTGTCACGCCCCACTATGCCAGGGGATTCATAGTACTCATAATATGGCAACAAAGTCCGGCCACCTTCTCGGTCGCTCGGCACCCCGAACTTATAGCACTATATGCATCATCTCCAAATCATGTCTTGGGTCATTAGTTGGTTTGCCTGGCTACCATGTTTTGGTACCTTACATTCCGCTCCATCGGCTAAGGTAGCCCTGGGAGAACTACTGTGATTGTGTCCCGGTTCTTCCGGACAAGCACCTCAGTAGAGAAAGCCGAAAACTGGCTGTCATGCTAAGGCGAGAGCTGGTCAGCTGTTCGAGAGGTTGTAAAATCTTTAAAGATTTATTCCGCATAATGCCATAAGAAATGCAGAGTGCGACGGATCGGTCTTCCGATCAGGCGCCGTTAGAGCCCCTCATACGGTCTTCCGAACACCAGGGGCTGCGCCTACCATACTCAAATTCCCATGGCTAAGTGAGAGTGATAAAGCCTTATAGTCTGATTGCCTGGTTTGCAGTGAGGAACACCTCCTTCAAGGACCCAACAATGGGATAAAGAGTGTTCAGATATGTACCGAACACCCCCATACTTTTTACATGGGGGCAGAAGCCAACGACTGGCCAACTCTCAGGATTTACACATACTAAACGACCGCACAGGAAGAAAGAACTTTCATATAACAGGCAATAAATAATAACAGTGCCAGTATCCTGCATTACAAAGGACGGCATGACTGCCTTCAGGGAAATATAGTGTCTTTGGTACACTGTTCCGCCACAAGGTGGGGTCCTTTCAGGACACCCTCATAATAAAATTCGGGCTTGCGATGCTCCTTACCCTCCGGTGGTCCCTCAGTCATCAGTTTTTCAGCATCAAGCTTCCCCTAGTGCACCTTCACGCGGGCAAATGCCATGCATGCACCTTCTATACAGACCGATCAATTAATGACTTCGAGCCGAGGGCAAGCACCCACAATCCACGAGTCTGAAGTAACTGCTTGGAATTGGCTCAGCGAGCCATAGACGGACAACTAAGTCCTTCATGGCTAGTTCGGCCGCCTGGTGCAGTTCGACCAGCTGCTTCAGATGATCGATAAAGGGCACCGGATAATTCGGCGCCAAATACTGCGACCAGAAATGCTTCTCCGCAGACTTCTTCTCTTCAATCAAGTAAAATTGGGCAGCATCAGATATGCTGCGTGGCAGGTCCGCAAACGCTCCTGGAGAAACAAGAACACAGTTTGTCACTTAAGTTTCTCCTATTACTACATAAAAATTGCTTTGAGTAAAAAAAAGCCTTACTAGCCGCAACCCTCCGCGCTTCCTGAATGTCCTTCAGAGCACCTCGGGCTTCCTCCCAAGCATCATTTGTAGCTTGGAGAGCTTGGGCGAGTTCGGATTCTTTACTTGCTAGACTCTGCTCCAACTTCTCGCTTTTCTTCATAGCCTCCTGAAGCTCTCGTTCAGCTTCAATGACCCTAGCCTCGTACTTCCCACGAAGAGCCTACTGCGCGGTGGCCTTCTTGTCGGGTTCGGCCACAGCCTTCTTCAAGGTATTTGCTCCTGGAGCACACAATACATGTATTTTCATCAGGCACAACCACTCATTTGCACTTAACCTGTCAAAAGGTTTCGATATACCTTGCTTGTCCTCCAACAGCTTCTTCACTGGGCCAAGTTCTTCCTCGGCCTGTTCCAGACTCTGCTTTAGTCCGGACACCTCCGTAGTACGAGAGGCGGTCGTCACTACAGACGCCTGTTTTCAAACAAAGAGATATATGTCATTAACCGAGTTTCCTGTGAAGTGGAATTTTGATCCCCTGTCCGGTTCCCTCTTTCTTTCACCAGACAGTGCATCAGGGGCTACCGGTCACACTATGACAATCTTCAAACATTTCTAAAAACATACCTCAAAGCCTTTTATAAGGCTAAGGTAGGATTCATTCAGTCCACTCTCAGCAGACTGAATCGTTTCAATCACCGCACCCTTGAGGGCGCGATGTTCATTGATGATGGACGCATTCTTTAGCACCGTCGATAGGCCGCCCTACAGCTCTGCTTGGACAGAGGTTGCTGGCGGAGCGGGCTTGCCTCCCTCCATCAAGGGGGGCTGCTCGCCCGATCCTGGAACTTTAAATGTCTCCAGGACTGAGTTCGGCTGCGGGCCAGATCGAAGATCGGCCGCGCCGCCGACGTTTACAGTAACCGTCGCTCCCATGTATCCGGCCCCAGAGGTGTGCCCTCCTTGGTATGGGCCCTGCTTGGACGACACCTCGGTGTCACGCATAGTCCTCGGGGAATGGGCCTCCGGAGGCGTCTCGCTCTCCAGGGCATCTGAGCTCAGCGAATCCTCTGAGGAGGACTGTTCGGTGCAAGACCTCGCCGGGCTGCACAAAGTAGGGCACAGGTTAAAATATTGCACCTTAGTAATCCTGGGCGCTTAAGTGTATTCAGATTTCGTGTACTCAGGATTTTACTCAGGATTTTAGCTTCTATTGGCAGCCGTGGTGGATGCCTCTGTGTGGGAACTCTTTCCCCTCTTCGGTGATTCGGCCTCCAAGGATGAGGAGGCCGTCCTTTTCTTTCCTCCCCCCGTGGAGGACTCGTCTTCATCTTCGGAAGAAGGATGGTCGCTGGAATCTTCGGATTTTGTGTCCGAAGCACCGCGGCGACGGAGGCCGCTCCGGGTCTCCTTAGCCTTCTTGGAGGCCTCTTTCTTCGGTGCCTCATAAGGTGCCGGGACCAGTTTCTTTGTCATAAGAGGTCCTGCCAGTTCCTCCGGTAGTGGGGTCGGACAGTGTATCCGCCCCACCTTCTTTGTCCGCTCCTCGGATAATTGCAAAAAGCATGATAAAGTGTCTCCCTCGGGACATGCCAGCTAAACATGGATAGACAGAACATAACCGATGACTTACCAGACTTGCGGAGCGGGACAATTGATACGCGCGGTCCTCGGCGGAGCCTGGCCACGGTTTACCGGACTTGAAGAGCACCTTGTAGATGTCCTTGTGTGAGGAGCCGTAGAGCTCCCGTAGGGTCTGGTGCTCGGCTGGGTCATATTCCCACAAATTGCAGGATCGGTGCTGGCAAGGGAGAACCAGGAAAACTACATTGACGAGTTTGACATCCTTGTCCACCACACTCTGGACGCGTGTTTGGAGCACTGACAGCTTGTTGAATGACGACCAGTTCAGGCCCTTCTTGGGCCAGGTCGTAAGCTGCAGGGGGGCACCGGATCTGAATTCAGGAGCAGCGGCCCACTTTTTACCGCACGGCTCGGTGATATAGAACCATTGCTGCTGCCACTCCTTGACCGAATCATTGAAGGTGCCCGTCGGCCATGTGACCTTCGGCATCTTGCTCACCATGGAGCCGCCGCACTCAGCGTGCTCGCTGTTCACCACCTTGGGATTCACATTGAAGATCTTCAGCCATAAGCCGAAGTGGGGCGAAATACGGAGAAGGCCTCACACACGATGATAAACGTCGAGATGTTAAGGAAAGTATTACGGGACAGATCATGAAAATCAATCCCGTAATAATACATGATGCTGCGAACATATGGGTGAAGGGGAAACCCGTGCCCGCGGACAAAATGAAGAAGAAACACGACCTTCTCGTGGGACTCCGGAGTGGGGACGATCTGTCCCGCCGTCGGAAGACGTTGGCCGATTTTGTTGGCCAGGTACCCGGCCTCTCAGAGCTTTTTGATATCCTTTTCCTGGACAGTAGAGGCCATGCATTTGCCTCCTGCTCCGGATCAGAACATCTTTGGAGAACCTCTCTTAGGTGGAGAAGAAGAGTGCTTGGGCGCTAGGGCTCGAGCAAAGGGGAATGGACAAGCGGAAGGGAAAGGCGTGGGTAGAGAGGAAGAGACCCTTATCTCTTTATAGAGGCGATAAAGGCTTTTGCACCTCCCCACTTGCCTAGTGGAACCCGCTCGTTCCCCACTCGCCGCGATTGGCGGTACGATTGGGCTACCCGTGCCCGTATTAATGAAAGCCCCGCGATAAGGGGAACACGATCTCTGCTTCGATGAGACATGCCTGGGAAACCGCCTCGCAATGTCTGTGGTGGTTTGTTGTGGAAATACGGTTCAATAATGACTCGACCATGGTGCTATGTCATGTTATCTAAAGATGTCAGCAGATTATATTAGTGGAATATCGTTCTCTCCATGATGGCATGTGAAGCTCATCTTGTAGATCCGGGCACGATTTAAGTGTTTGGTAATTACTTTGGAGTATTCGGAGATGGAACCCGACTTGCAATGCCGAAGACAATCTACGCGCCGGACTCATCATCATTGAAGCATGGTTCAGGCGCTACTGAGGGAGTCCTAGATTAGGGGGTATCCGGACAGCCGGACTATATACTTTGGACGGACTGTTGGACCGTGAAGATACAAGACTCAAGACTTCGTCCCGTGTCCGGATGGGACTCTCCTTTGCATGGAAGACAAGCTTGGCGATCCGAATATTATATCTCCTTCTTTGTAAACGACTTTGTGTAAACCCTAGCCCCCTCCGGTGTCTATATAAACCGGAGGGTTTTCCGTAGAAGGACAATCATAATCATCATAGGCTAGCTTCTAGGGTTTAGCCTCTACGATCTCGTGGTAGATCAACTCTTGTAATACTCATATCATCAAGATCAATCAAGCAGGAAGTAGGGTTTTACCTCCATCGAGAGGGTCCGAACCTGGGTAAAACATCATGTCCCTTGCCTCATGTTACCATTAGCTTTAGACGCATAGATCAGGACCCCCTACCCGAGATCTGCCAGTTTTGACACTGACAGTCTCAGCCCCAAAAACAAAGGAGAGGAGCAGGGAGCTCCTCCCTCACACTCATCGCCTCCAAGTAGCCCCATCGCCATGCATGGAGAAGAGGAGTAGGAAGCCTTGCCGCCGCGCAAGGTTATATCCATTGTTGCATCTTGTAATTATAAATTTGGAATAACTCATGCAATTGGCATTTATATATATTTTACTCTATCTTTTTTGTAGGCAAACCAAGTCTGCAACATTTGAATATTATACTCAGTTAGTTGCTCGAGTACTTGCAGCCCTATTACTTGAGACTTATACTTGGCTAGCTGCCATGTACATTATTCTAACATAAATGACACCATGTCTATGTGCAAGTCAGAAGGAACTGGCCATCTAAAAAGATGTCAACTTAGTGTGGTACATGCTTCAGTATTGCAAGTTGGAGTAGCAAGTAAGTATACATCAAAAGAAAGTTCTGCTTCAGTACTGACCATGTAAAAAGATGTCTAATTAGTGTGCATGAATCATGTTCAAATCTGCAGTTCATACCTGCGCATTGATAGTCCTACCTGACGGTGATAAAAGTTGCATCTTGATATTCAATTCTTTGATTTATGATGCTCAACCATATGCACAATGAGAACATATATCCTTCTTACTAATCTCTATTTTTTAAGTTGAAACTATTTCTTTGTTACTTGGTGTATGTGAAGTGCAATCATAGTCCTATCATAAACTTGTTTGAGGATGGCAAAAGACTGGCCTTTTGCTGGATAGAGAAAAGACCAGCTTATTTTATTTTAACACAACATAGCAAGCTCAACATATATCATTTAGCACATGGATGATAACTGATAACTCTAATAATATTATTGGAGAGTATTTCCTATCAGATAACTAAACTTAACATCACATCTCTTGATTTTTGTTTGTCCTTCTGAGAAACTTAGAACCTTGCAGGGAAGACTATTTAACTTGTCATTTTTCTAGTTATTATTCAAAATTGCTTCAGTGAACATGATCATGACTACATATGTTCTATATTTATTTTAATCTTGTGTACTTGTGACCTCACTTTTTATGCCTTCTGCTGGCATGTTGCTGACAAAATTTCTTGACATATTATATATGAACATATGTCCTTTCTAGGAGGACATAAAAGGTTTTTCCAATTTTCCTTCCACCATTTGGTAACCTTGTCGGGAGGGGCTACCTGTGGTAGGAGGAACATGGAGAGGAGTTTATGGGGCACTTATCTTTTTTCAATCTTAAAGCCTTAGGCACTTGCCAAATTTTTAGTTCAAATAATGTAATCCCTTGAATCCATGTTTGTGTTCTGTAAGGTTTTACTTGTTTGAAGCATATTCATGGAAAAAGATGAACCTTGTCGGGGACTCGTCCATGTATATGTTGCAAAGGTGGAATGCCTCTATATTTAAAAATAACCGAGTTTCCACGGTAGGCTATCCTGCCGGTATCCTCTATTTGGCTGCCGGGGAGCTATGCTTGCCGGGCACAAATCATAACGAGGGACCAACCCCCCGCCAACTTTTCTTCATCAAAGCCCACTACGACCATCCTGACCGAAGCAACATTTGAGTCTAAGGATGGGAGCACCTAAGTTTCAAAAAGTGGCGAGGTTTTCCTATGCACAACTTTATACTTATAGAACACGTATGGATAAGAGATAGAACTTATCTGTTTGGCCTGTCGGAGATCGCAGTGCTGGCTTCTCTTCTCATCCCTTGTTTGAATTTAATGCCATCTCCGCCCTCCAGACAGATTACGCCAGGTCTGGTGACTCGTACTACCCGGTAAGGACCTCCCCCCTTCGACATCAACTTGTTCGCACCCTTGGCTGGACTGAACACGCCTCAGGACAAGGTCGCCTTCCTCAAAACACCGGGCATGAACCCTGCGGTTGTGATAGTGACGTAGGGCTTGCTGATAGCATGGAACACTCGTAGTAGCCTGGAGACGGTTCTCCTCGAGAAGCACAGTGTCGTCACACCGATAAATGAGTTCTGTGGGGATAACTGCTTCTGCCCCATAGACTAGGGAGATGGGAATCTGTACGATAGCTTGATTTGGTGTCATTCTAAGGGACCAAAGAACAACTTGCAGCTCATCGATCCATCGCCCGCCGCACTTCTGCAACTTATCAAATGTTCTTGCCTTGATTCCACGTAGCACTTTAGCATTCTCCCTCTCAGCTTGTCCATTGCTTCTGGGACGTGCAACAGAGACAAATGAGATCTTGCTTCCGAGGGCAAGAACATAATGCATGAAGGCGCGACTCGTGAATTGGGTGTCATTGTTAGTGATGATTCGGATAGGAATCTCGAAGCGGCAGACCAAATCTTTCAAGAAATTTATAGATACCTGAGCATTCACCTTTCTCACAGCAGCTAGTTCCAGCCACTTTGTAAAATTGTCGATTGCAACGAACAAGAATTCACAGCCCCCGACAGCTCGGGGGAAAGGGCTCAGTATATCGAGCCCCATAGCAAAAACGGCCATGACAAAGGGATGTTCTGAAGAGCTAGTGCAGACATATGGATGTTCTTGGAATGGATTTGGCAGGCTTCACACCTAGTGACTGGCTCAACCGCATCTTGGAGGGCTGTGGGCCAATAGAATCCTTGCTGTAATGCTTTCCCAACTGCCCTTGATCCAATGTGGGAGCCGCACATGCCTTTGTGTATCGCCACCAGCAGTTCCTTTCCTTCTTCCCGGCAGATGCAGTTCAATTTCACACCATTGGGCCTTCTTCTGTATAGAGTTTCATCGACAAACTAGTACATACTGGCCCTCCGGGCTACTCTTATGGATTCATCTTGCTCATCAGGAAGTTCTCCGGTTTGGAGGAAGTAGACTATGTGCCTTCCCCAAGTTGGAGCCTGGGGCTCGGCAACAAGGAATAACAACACCTCCCCACTCGGGGGGGTGCATTCCTCGACCGTGGGGACTGGTGGTCCGGTAGGAGGGTGCAGCCCGCAAGTGGTGGGTAGTTGTTCCCGATAGGGTCCCTGCCAGGAGCTCCGAGGGGCTCTACCGGCAGAGGCTTACCGCAGTACAAATTTCTCCTTTTCTGTGCCATTGTTGTCGGGATACGGAGGGCTGAGTAAGATGGAGAACAAAAGTTCCTGGTTCCACATGATGCTTTTGCACAACACACTTTGGTAGATGATCAGATATGTTGTTTTCTCCATGGTGTACATGCTCTGTTTGCAATCCATCAAAGCGCTCTTCCAATCTTTTCACTTAATGTATGCCTCCATTAATGGACTTTGGTAATCTTTGTTGACTTGTCTCACCACTAGTTGTGAATATCCTCAGATGATCAGCTTCTTAATTTCCAATTCAACGGCAATCCTGAGCCCGGCAAGGAGCCTATCATACTCTGTTGTATTGTTGGTTGTTTCCTTCCGGGGAAAATGCATCTGGACGAAGTACTTGAGGTGGTCGCAAGTGGGAGCAATGAGAAGCATGCGATCCCCTGCACCTAGCAGGGAGAAAGCACCATCAAAATATATGAACCATTCTTGGGGCGGATACACATATGCACTATTGTAACTAGCCTTGCTTATTGGCTTCCAAAGCTTAACTTTCACTCCTACTTGCAATATGTAGAGTATATAACAAAAAACTACCACTTTCAACCAGCCCTAGGAAGAATCTATTTTCCAAAAAATAGCGAAAACATACCCAAAATTTTTAATCCACACCAAAAACTACTACCTAGTACTCCTACCGATTTAAACCCATTTATGACAGGGTTGGCCCACACGTCCGTGCTGACGAGGCAGCTTAAACCAACACATTTTGTTTGATCGTTGACACGAGGGACCCACATCTGACCTTCTATCCAGTTATTCCCCCTCAAATCATTATTTTTCCTGAACATTACTTCAAACAATATTGATACATGTTCGTCGGCGGCGCCGGTGATGAGCGAGTTGGCCGTTGCTCTGCCGGACGGGCCGGACACCGTGCTGGCCTCCACACGGGTTGGCAGGCTAGCCCGAGCGTGACTCATGAGTGAGCAAGCCGCCGTGCTGGCCTTCGCTCGAGCCAGATGGCTGGCCTTAGCATGGCGCGCGTGAGCAAGCCGCCGTGCTGCCGTGCCAATCTAGCTAGCAAACTTTGCAGATAAGCAGCTGGACGGAGCTGGCATCCGGGCTGCCGCAACATGGGCTCCGCACCACTGGCGGTTTTGACCTTGCCTTCTGCCAGCGGTGTTATCTGCGTCTCATGGCCGAGGATGACTAGGTGGACGGGCCGGAGGTAGGAGGTCACTCGGTGATTTTTGTGCAGACTGACATGTAGGTCCCACAAGTCATAATGCCCGGTCGAATAGAAGGCGTTGACTTAATGGGCGACTTGGGCCCTATCAGAGGTTAGAATTAGATTGTAACCTTGAACTAACTCTAACCAAAGTGGTGTTTGGATGGCAGGGTTAGATTGACAACAAATGTATCCAAACAGGGCCATGGGTTGAAACGTTCCTATAACGACACTTTGTAGAGAAGTCGTTTCTTGGTAGGGCTGGTTGGTAAGAGCATGTACAATGGTTGATAAGGTAGTCTTATCTTAAGTCTACCACGTATGCAAGTGGTAGTAGTTTCTTGGCAATTTAGTGGTTTCTTGCATTATTAGTGGTTTCTTGTACGGAACAATGTACATACTACTAGCGACAAAAGGCGATTCTAGGTTGTGTTGTACTCCAACGATTACTACTCGTGGTCGCGGGAGTGTATACCTCGTTTTGTGGGTTCGATCCCGGCTGAACGCACGTCAGCCTTTTTTTTAAATAGTAACTTCACTGAGAGCCAATATTTTACACGGGTAGTTTTAGTTTTGAAGTCAAACGGACGTGCGGCACCACAATCTAGGTGCACTGGAAAGCCTAGCCACGTGAACAGGTTTTCCTTCCCAGCATCCCGTGGCTCGCATGCTCGGCCTAGCCGCACCTCGCTTGCAAGTTCCTCATCAGCTAGTAGCATATTTAAATTTAAACTAGTGCCTCCCAATTAAGCCCGAGGAGCCGGAAAAGCCTGGCGGGGGATTGGGAACTATGCAATATGGATCTGTACGTAAAGTTCTCTAGTACTACTCTGTAGCTTGTGGCGTTGCACGCATGGACTTCACTCCATTATCGGCTCTACTATAAAAGAAATTCCTCTTGACGTTTTTTTTGTAACAGAGGCAAAAGCTTTGCTTCATCTCATTCATAAAGAAGGAACTACTAACAAAGTTTAATGAGATCCATTACACCTCCACAAATGGAAGCGAAAAGCCTAGTCTCGCTGTATCAAATAACTCAAATGTTCTGCCCCCGCAGTAACCGTCGCTGATAAACAGGCTGCTAGTGTGTGCGTGAGAGGAGTGGCTGAGTAGGCCAGCTACGTGAGAGGAGCGGCTGAATAGAGCACCGAGAGTACGCACTAGGCCACTATGCAGGTGTACTTTCCCTGCATTGATAGTACAGCGATGGTTCTAGAGAACAGTAGTACCCTCCACTTCCAACTGTAGCTCCTTGGCCCTGAGATTCAAGAGTTCAAAACTGATGCACTGTACTAGACTAGACTAGAAGTACAGTACATCGCACTACTAGTTGAGAAAAAGTAGTACTAGTACTGCTATAGTACGAGTACGTACTCCTCCGTCACATAATGTAAGACGTTTTTTGACACTATTTGGCGTGTACAAAAAATAGCAAAAACAGACCCAAAGTTTCTTAATCCACGCCAAAAACTACTACCTAGTGCCAAAAATTTCTTACTAGTGCTATTGTTTACAGTATAATGCAATCCTATAACGTTCCACAATGCTAGTACTAGTAGTAAATAGTAGCCTCACCCCTTCGCTAAGGAACGATCTACAGTTGGAAGGGACGAGGCCCTACGGTTACTATGCTCTTATCTCCTCCTCTCCAGTTTCCCTCCCCCCAAAGAGAAGGTAGTTCATCGCTGCTCCCATGGATTCGCCAGGCGGTTCTCCTCCTCGTCGGGGCTGGGAGACCTTGGACAACGATCCTTTGGGAGAAATCACATGCCGCTCTGACATCCTCACCGCCGCAAGACTCGATGCTTCCTCCACCAACTTTTTCAGGACGGTGGTTAAACAGGCTTGGGAAAAGGTCATGCTTGTTGGTCTTCCATGCGTCCTTGAGGAGGAGGTTCTTCTATGGGACCATCCTTCGAATAGTCCACCGCTCCCTGACCATGGTTGCACGTTGACTCCGCTAGAGTTGCCGACATTGAGAGGTAGTCAGATTTTGTCCGATGACAGGTCAGTAATGGAGTTTGATCATGTAGTACTTAGTTATTCCATTTCCATCTCGTAATTTATACGCTGCCCACCATCTTATATATAGGTCTGGGTCGGTGCCAACGAAGATTGGCTTGCATACCTCTGGCTGGATACCACCATCATTTTGCACAACATCCACAGTGGTGCGGCTGTTCCGGTAGACCCCTTCTCCACCATTGGGATCGGCCTTCCGGACTGGCTGGGCTTGAATACGTATGGTGATGCCTACATGAGATTGAAGAAGATAGCAATTACAGACCCGCCGACAAAGCGACGCGGCTACGACGATTAATATCTCATCGCGGTGTTCGACATATGGATTGCCATCAATGCAAGAGGTAGTAATGACAGAGGCCGACGCATGTTGGCGGTGGCAGATTTGTACCCCTACACGTTCGTAGACGCCGTGCGCCATCTAGGTCACATTTTCGCCGTGACAAGCCAGGGGACTTGTTTCATCTGGTTGCCATCCTATGGTGCGGGAGATTACAAACGGAATGCACAAACCATCATTTGCATCCCTAACGGTACTCCATTATTTTGCAAGGACTAGTCATCCCCCAATCAAAATAAGATCGCCAATCCTGGATGTGCATTTGGATCCGCAATTCGGTCTAACGTGGAACCTTGTAGCTGACTTTGGCATATTGGGATCAACTATCTTAGTAGTCGTTACCCATGGTACCACTAATGTGGAACATGGTCACACAATCTAGCACGATCGGACCATCACCATCTACCTAGGTATTCCATTTTTAACCCTCTCGCGTTCTCTTTCATTGTTGTACTAGTAGTATACTTAGTAGTACTAGTAGGAGTACTTGTTACCTTGGAGGACGCGTATAGCTAGCTAGGCCCTTGAAGACTTGAACCCACTAGCTGCCACCATTTTTGTTTTTCCATGTCTTACTATCTCATCCATGTAGCCAAGAGTGGCTATATATAATAAGCCGGTTATTTTACTTCCTCTATACTGGAGTAGTACTATCTGCTGCACAGTATTACTGTCCGCCATATTTGAGCACAACATTATTCGCTATAGTTGTAGTACACTCCTACTATGATGACAACTTTGGATATAGGTGACGTCGCGGCATCATACAATAGCATTGTTCGCTATAGTTGTAGTACACTCCTACTATGATGACAACTCCTATAAAACCTTGCTCTTGGCTCTTTGCCTCTTTGGGAGGTTCAACAGTTCATACTCGTGTGAACCTTGCACTTGGCTCTTCGCCTCTTCGGAAGGTCCAACAGTGATGATACTATAGTATAATATGCATCTGGCAATCTGACACCGATTACTGCTCCACGTCCATCGCGAGGGCGAGGGCGAGGGCGAGGGCGAGGGAGAGGGAGAGGGCGCTGTAGTCAAAACCCTCTCCTCGTCCTGCGAACCACCACGCGTGTGGGCGAGGAAGAGGCGTAGTAAGCAAGCTTCTCCTCGTTTGGCGAGTTGACGGGACACATCAGAGCAGTACTAGTCCATACTGCATCCTTTCCGATTAATATGGCTTAATTTGAAACAATAAAAATACACGGGCGGTCAACGTATGTAACAATACGCTCTTTACGGTCACTATATATAGTTTTGAAGTGATTATATGATCACTAGCTCATTGTAGAGCACCGTATTGCACCCTACTGACCGCCCACATAGTCGACGTGGCACTTTGTTGACTGGTTAAATTTTCACCTGGTTTCTGGGTCCCACCTGTCAGTTGGCAGAACAAAGAAATCAGTTAAACAAAACTTTACGCAGGCGCGACAGGAGTCCAACCCTTGCACGCGAACCACCCTGGTTGTGTATGTGAGTGCATGCACGTGTACTCCCTCGGTTTTCTAACAAAGAGTGTACATCGGCTATAAAACAAAGAGTGTAGTACATGATGTACATCTACACTTCCAATGCATTTAGCCTTTAATCTAAATCGATATTGATTGACTAAGGCTGGTTATAATGGGGAGTAACATATACTAGTATCGTGCGCATGATACTAGTGTATGATAGTACATCCGTAGTGCATAGTATCATAGGATAGTTAATTTATTTCCATTCATGACACATAATAGTACATCATTTAATATGATACGGTATCATGATATGATACTCAACTCTCTTTTTCAACATTTAATTCTATCACACCTCATCAAAATTGCTTAGTTGGCATGCATGATACTACCTATTATATTCCCATTACGGGCAGCCTATTGCACCAACTTGTGCTGTAGGTATAGGCTACATGTCTATCCTTAATTACAACATGCAATGGCCTTCATTTAATCTTCTTCTCTCAATGGTCGCATGCACACATAAGTCTGCTACTTTTGGGCATTGATTATGCCCTGGTCATCGTGCAAATCTCTAAATGTACAGTCTTTCACGGACGTGGGGAGTAGGTTGAGCACTTGAGCGTGAGTGTGTGTGTTGCCTCGTGTGTTGTGTGCCGCATGGGTGCGTTAGTGTTGCGTGCATCCATGTGTACGTGTGAGTGTTGCATGTTGCATGCATGCATGCATTCATGCATGGGGCTTACTCCCTCCCATTGACATGTTCATATTTCAAGCTTCGTTTGTTCCCTACATATGGTGATACTCCCTCTATTCCCAAATACAGAGTAAAAGCCTCCCTCTACTCCCAAATACGGAGTATTTTTCTTTCTACAGATTTCAACAAGTGACTAGGTACGGAGCAACATGAGTGAAGTGAGCGTAGAGGCATAGGGATACTATAGAAAGGAAGTCTTCGCGATCTATTATTCCACATCTCGGTCAGAGAGAACTATTCAACTAGTCTTTGCAGCGAAGTGACAACACATGCTGCAGCAGATGGGGCACGTAATTAATAAGCTGAACTAGCGTGTTGGTGTTACTAAATCAGCCTTACCCAGTACTGCCATCATGTTTGCCAGTAGAGCATGCTTCCGCAAATACACCTACGCACCTCTGTCCTCCATTAACTGACATATGGGCCCTCTTGTGGTAGACCCACATGTCATCGGTGTAACTATTTACACTCGGAAGGATGGTATATCCTGGTAGTAGTACTAGTAGAATTGAGATTTAATGCAGTTTCTTCCCCGTCTTCCACTCTTCTTCCTCCACTGTTCTTCTTCCTCCTCTCTTCCCCATCGTATGCCGCACACCATTGCCCCCCAATCACTGCTCGCCCGCCCGCCCCATCTTCCTTGGTAGCTCGCCCCATGCTCGGTGTCTTTGTACTATATACTCGTCTGCAACCGGCCGACTCTTTTCAAGACACCCCACCAGATGATGCCCGATCCTCGCAAGTGGCCCAGACACTGACTTGATGATCCTACAGAGGATGCCGTGGTGCTCCTCGACATGCTACCACTACCCGTCCACCTGTCCTTCATGCGCCGCCACTACTGGGCGGGCATGAAGGCCAACTGGATCGTCCTCATCCACCAATCTGGTAGTCCATGGCATCTTGTGGATATCTACACCCAGCGAGAGATCACCCTTCCATCGCTGGATACCACCGCCATCGAGCCTCGCGGCCCACCGGACACTCCTGCCTACTACACACGAAACGCGTCAAGCTTTTGGCTCGACCTCTATTTGCTGAAAGTTGTAATCTGTGAAGTTCCCACACCATCAGAAGACTACATGGATTACAAGCTCATTGCCTTGTTCGACATGGGATTAGTCTATCTGGAATCCGGTCGCCATACATGGTTATGGCTCATCATCAATCTTGTTGAGGCAACATTTCTGTCTGATGCTATAGTGCACGATGGCATCATTTACGCGATCGACGCACAGATTTGCTGCCTATACTGGTGGAATCTATTGTCGTGTAATTGTTCTATCTCATCTCTCTTTACCTTCTGAATAGGACTACCTATTCGTTGTTACAAATTCAGAATAGATAGTATGTCTATAACCACATCATTGCTACTCCCTCCATCCCAAAATAAGTGTCTCAAAATAGTACTAGCTCTAGTACAAAGTTGTACTAAGCTTAAGACAGTTATTTTGGGACGGAGGGAGTATATGTTCCTCTCATTTCCTAGATTTGTATGACCACACATGTTATTGTTAGAGTTGATATGAGAACAATTGGCATCTAATGATTGTTAGAATACATATTATGAGCATAACATCATGATTGCTATATGTTACTCTTGTTTCCAAGATTTTTATAACAACGCATGTTGCTTAGAGTTGATATGAGAACAGTAGTAGTAAGTGCTATGGTAGAATATGAGTAGGCTCTGTCATAGCTGTTTTCCTCTCATTGTTACATGATGTTTGAACGATGACATATTGCTAGAATATGAAAGCCATTGGCTATTTTTTTAACTTGGGGTATGATTATGACCACGGAATTGCAATTCTTTGTCTATGATATGTGTCACTGTTATAATAATCTTAATTCCACACATACTCTGAACGTGATTGTTTATTTTTGTCCTTTTGGTCTCCAGTTTGAATTGTTGCAGCAAACGCAGATGCGGTGGCCTTCATGATTCCAGGACCTGGAATCATACCAAGCGATGGGTGGTGGTTTATCGCTCGTTCAGCTGACGGCGGTCATTTGATGATCATTCACACGTACCAAATTGACGAAACCATTACATCAAACCACATGCAGTACAATGCGTGGGGCATTCGTGACATTGATGGCTATGGCTGCTTCGTGTTCGAGAAAGATCCCAGCTCCGCTGGGCCAGGCGTATTCAACTAGAGGCGGGTTTACAGCCTCAGCAACCACTCCTTGTTCCTCGGGCTCAATTATCTGATCATCCAACCAATCATCGACCATATCACCGGTGATGATTACCGTGCTATGCAACTTCCATTCGCTAGGGGTGACTGTGTTTACACATCATACCATGGGTTTCATGAATCACCATATCCAGAGATTCGTCGTCACAAATTGTTGCCAGATAATATTCAGTGTGTGAAAGGCATCAAGCTTCCATGCGATGGATGGCTTTTGCAAACCCTACATGCGGCGATTTGGTTCATGCCAATAGCAAATATGCACAACTTGATTCGTGATGATATCTAGACTGAACCATGTATTCTGCTGCTGTAGCACGACCCTCTTTTGTTGGATATTATGTACTATTGTTAGTTTGAAGCACTCCTCTGGTTTAAAGGATAGATACCTTCCTGGGATCAAGTGCATCCTAACTCACCTGCGTAGGATGTACTGATAATGATGATGGAGATGCTGTGCAGAAGCCACACACACACACACACACAAACACACACACACACACACACACACACACACACACACACATATATATATATATACCAATTAGGCTTCAAGTGTGTACTTGTTAGTTAAACCTATGTATAAATTCTGACACTAAATACGACTAGTAAGTAGTACAATAGCAGTACTAGTATACGTCGGTCAAATTATTCATCTTGTCCAGTTTCAAAAAAAAATTATTCATCATGTCCACACATTGAATTGACGAGACAACACACTGCGCATGAGGTGACACAAGAATCTCGGAGGCATGTTCGGGTATTCTGGACTTCAGATTTGGAGTACCACTTATCTGTCGAAATCTTTCATCATTCACTTAAAACAGTCGATTGATCATACATTGAGTACCATATAATTGGAATTACCGATGCAGGTTGACGAAGGATTGGTCAGTGCTGCCGGCTGGCGTCAAGTTCTATCCCACGGATCAGGAGCTGATCGAGCACCTTGAGGCCAAAGTGAGTGCTGACAGCGCGAGATCTCACCCTCTCATCGATTTGTTCATACCAACCATCGACAGCAAGCATGGCATATGCTACACCCAACCTGAGAAAATTCCAGGTAAGACACCGATCGGCCGTCTACTTGCACAAACATATTCCTTTGTTTATAGCTCTATATTTCTTTTTAGATGCAGACCTGTTGAAGCAATTACAATTTGACAGTTAATAAAAAGTGAAACAAGTGACTGCAACATGCCAAAGATGTTATGAAAATGCCAACTATGTACACTAAAACCTATATTCGACAATAATGCAGGTATCACACTGAGTGGCCTAAGGAAGCATTTCTTCCAGCACAAATCCAGGGTGTCCAAAAGGGGCACGTGGACGTGTCGCAAGATACAGTCGGAGTGCGGCATGCACGCGATGTGGCACAAGACCAGCAATACCTTGCCGGTGATAGTCAACGACTGTCAGACAGGCAGCAAAGAGGTCCTGGTGTTGCACACCAACAAGAACTTCGACTAGCAGAGGACCAACTGGGTGATGCACCAGTACCACCTCGGGGACCTGGAGCAAGAGAAGGAGCGGGAGCTGGTTCTCTGCAAGATTTTGTACCAGACGAACACTAGGGCCAGGAGTAAAAAGATTATAAGTTAGTTTGCTATTGGTAGTTGTACTACCTTGTCGTCCGCAAGTTGGTATTGTTGTTAACGATCTTTTGGTATGAACTTGCATTTGCTTCCAACCATCATGCTGATGGTTGACGTGGATATAAAGCTGAATCATTTGTTTCGAAACAAATTTTCAGGCACCTGAGTTTTATTTGATGGGTAGCATAAGCACCTGCCGTTCGAATTCCGAGTTCTCCATTTTTTTTGAAACAAGTGCATGCACTTATTATCACGATGAAAAAACAATATCCCTGTTGCATCCCAGTTATCAGTCTGTGCTTGCAGAATTCTCTCGTTTATTGAGCACGTATATTGTTTTTTCAGGTCGAGCAAGTTTCAACTGGGCTGTAGACTGCCCATGCTTGGTTTTGTCTTTAATAGGCGTAGCCCATGACGACAACGGGGAACAAAGATCCAGCAGGTATCTACTGGCCTCTGGCCCACCAGCGTTAGTTATATTTTGTCTTACAACATCCGCAGGCAGTTTTTTTACTGAATCAAACACACATCCCAGTTCTATTTTCCTCTTGAAACGCATGTCCTACATCCGTTTTCTAATATCTACCTATATTTTTACTAGTTCATATACACGTATCATCATATTGAAAACACATAAAATTCCCTTTTTCATATTTACATCCTTATTTTTGTTGTTTTTTCCCACCTAGCGCTTATTTTTTCACCACTGGTTTTGGAGCGCTACGGTCGAAACGGAGGTCCTGTTCATCGGGAGGGGTGTGGCGTACTGCAAAACGGGACTCCACGGGATACTGTTCATCTCCACCGTCGACCTCCTCCAGCCTCCACGGGCTCCTGTTCATCCAGCCTCCACCGTGCGCTACTCCACCGGCTATTGTTCAACCACCCCTCCACAGGCACCCCTCCACCGTCTTCTGTTCATCCAGCCCTCCACGGGGTCATCCTGTTCATCTAGCCCTCCACGGGGTCCTGTTCATCTAGCCCCAACCGGCTCGATTGTTCGGGGTCCTGTTCATCCAGAGGCAACGCCATGGGGTCTTGTTCATCCACCCCCACCGCTCACTGTTCATCCACCCCCCCCCCCGCAACACTCACTGTTCATCCAGAGGCAGCATCGATCGGCTTCAGTTAGCAGTAGTAGGAAAGGAATCGCTCGATCGGGTTCAGTTAACAGCCATTGATCGATTGCTCGGGTTCAGTAACGTGTAGCCTGCAGTGCAATCGCTCAGGTTCATTTAGAGCCCAACGCCTTGCTCGGGTTCAGTCAGAGCCAATGCCTCGCACACACGTGCGTACGTGTACGAGAGAAACGTGCATCGCTCGGCCCCCGACCTCCCACCATAACCGGGAACTCGCCGAAATTTTCCTCGCCCTCGCTTCTACCACGATTTTTTCTGTCATGGACGGCCCAAAGAATGTCATGCAGCTGCGTCTCCGCCCCGCCCAGGACTAAAAGCCCATTATCTGTCATGATTTTTTGGCATAGAAGTAGGAGCCCACCACATCTATGATGATACCAGGTTTTGTCACAATTATCGTCATAGAAGTGTCATAAGTATGACAGAAAAAAAATTCGTTCGGCCCAAAATGTCACGCATGTGTCTTTTTCTTGTAGTGAAAGGCATGCACACAAAGCGGTACGTACCGCATGGGGTGATGAAGGAGGTCTTCTCCTCGTATTCCTTGGATATGAAGATCGAATGATATCCATAGTATGCATCTTGGAAATAAAGCAAATCACAGCCTGAAGTGGAATCCATGATCTGGTCGATGCGCGGCAAGGGAAATGGATGCTTTGGCAAGCCTTGTTGAGGTATGTGAAGTTAATGTAAAGCCTCCACTTCCCATTAGCCTTCCGCACAACCATTGGGTTTGCTAACCACGTTGGATGCAGTACTCCTCTGACCAAACCAGCTGCCTCAAGCTCCTTAATCTCCTAGGCAATGAACTTCTGCCGCTCCAAGGCCTGCTTCCGCATGTTCTGCTTGACGGGTCGGTCATGTGGGCGGAAAACAAGGTGGTGTTCGATTATCTCCTTGGGAACACCAGGGTATCAAATGGTTGTCCGGAAAACACATCGATATTCGCCTGAGGAAGGCAACGAGCGCGCTTTTCTATTTGCCATCAAGGGTGGCACTGATAGTAAAGGTACCATCAACGCCAGCTATCCACGTCGGGACCTTCTTCACATGGGGTGCAATAGCCTTGACCCTCTTGCTGTTGGAACACTTCGGCACATCATCAACGGGTGTCATGCACTCGGTAGGGGAACGCTTCCCGGATTCCTTGTCGGAGTCCCTACAATCCTTCTTCTTTCCTTTACTTTCCTTGGCAGACACCACTGCTTCGGCGGCCTCTGCCGCGACAGCGTCCAGATACATCTTATCCACACATATCATCGCGTCTTTCTTATCCGATGGAATGGAAATTGTCATGTATTTAACACGGCAGATGCCCTAGCAAAAGGACTTAGGTGTGTAGCCATCGTAGCTAGGTCAGCTTAAAGGGGTTAAACGGGTAAAAGGACACAGAGAGTTTAGCCAGGTTTGGCCCCTCTCAACAAGGTAAAAGCATACTCCTGCTTTTGGTTGTATTGCTTATGTTTTGACTACCAGGGAGCGAATACGCTTGACCTAGTACTCGATCAATTGGCTCTTCCCCTAACCCGCTCCTGGGTCACCCCTTTATAAATAGGTTGTTTCTCGGTGGCGTACAGAGTCCCGGTCGGCTCACACGAACGTGACCGGCTTGGTTTCTAACTAAGCTTGCCTTACAGAGCAAGTTAACCATATGACGGCTCATCTTTCTAGGCCCTGAGTCACCTCTGGGCTTTGGTCCTTCAACAAGCTTGATCCATGAACAGCCAGCTTCATGCTTAAGTCACTGATGGCATGACCCGGCCCCTCCTGGGCGGGTCATACCTAGGAGTTATATCACCAACATTAGGCCCCAAGTTGATTTGAACTGGTTCACATCAATCTTCATCACTTACCAGATTCTTCTCTCATCAACTTTTACCAATTCCCTGTAACTTGCCAAGACGTCACATCACCAACCCATGGTAATCCGCCATGATATCACACGCATTAATTCTGCACAAGTCTCAAGATATCTCAATGGATTTTTATCTTAATGAACCTCCCGAAAAACGAGGCGTCCACATAGCTACATAATCATTTTTTGGCCTCCTCGATTCCCGTGCATGCCATCTATCCACCTCCTTATAAATAGGGCAGGGGGTCCTCCTCTTCCCTTTTTACCCCTGCCCTCGCGTCTTCCTCTTCTTCCTCGCACAGTCTAGCATAGCCCGAGCTCCGCCGCCGTCATCTCCAGCGTCCTCAACTCCGGCCGCTGCATCACCATGATTGTGTCCAGAAACTGCGACGCTCCTCCGCTATTCATCAGCACCAACAAGTATCTTTTCTGCTTCATCTTAGATCTAAACTAGGGTTTCCTCCGTTCATCGGTGTTCTTCGGTGTTCATCAACAACCTCCCTAGCATCCCTCACTGATGACTTGTTTGATCCAACCGTAGAATAGGACTAGCGCGACAACAATTTTAGCCCTTATCTCAAAACATATATGTGTTCCATCCGTTGAAATGCAACTCCCAGCTCGCGTGTTCTTCGGCCGCTGTAACTAGGTTAAACTTTACTTTTCATTTTCAAATTGATGTAGATCCGAAATCACAAAACCAATCTGTGGAACATGTTTACTTAACAGTTAGCAAAATTTAGCTCCTCTCCATACCTGTAGGCATTAGCCCCTCATGGTGGCTAAAATGACAACCTATAGCTCACCAAATAGTTGTCGGCTTAGCATTGAGTACTTTTAAACCGCCAATGTAGTATTCTGACGTAACCTTGCTATTCCTTACCGGTTTAACCATGTCAATCTTTATAACACTTATTCTTCTTGTGTACCAACTAATCTTGCTTTGCACACTTGCCCTCAAATCACATGCCGGTTTAATATAATATGCTTAACCCGGAAACACTTTTCTTTCCAGGCCTTTTCTAAACGAAAATGACTAAAATTGTTACTTCATGCAACTGGGTTGTCTCCACTGTCACAGAGGAAGCTCTTAACAATCATGTAAAAGTGGGAATCTTAGCCCCAAAATAGGATATCCATTGGAGGGTTCCTGGAGATGAAGCTAGACCCTCCCCAAAGAGGGCGAAGTTGTGCTTTTCACTGATCACATGCTTCATGGGTTCACCCCACTCGGCTCAAGATTCTTTCGGGATGTGCTGCACTTCTTCAAACTCCATCCTTAAGATATTGGGCCCAACTCCGTTTCAAACATCTGCAATTTTGAAGTATTCTCTGAAGTATACCTCCAACAAGAGCCCTCTGTAGAACTGTTCAGGGAATTCTACTACTTGAACTGGCAAACTGAGTTCATTGATGGGCCTAGCTTAGAACTGGGCGGTATTTCCATTCAGACGCGGAAAGAAGCCACTTTCCCTGCTGCCTCACCTCCCAGTCATCCTAAGGACTGGAACCAGATGTTGTTCTACTGTCAAGAAATGTCTCCAGCAAGCGAAAATCCTCTACCGGGTTTCCGTGAAACCCGGCTTAGCAACAGGCATTACCTCCTAGAGCGGATCAACACAGAAGCACGGGCAAAATATGTGCCCATTTTCTCCAAAATCAGGGCCTTAATGGCCAATGGTCTGACTGGAATCGACCAAGTGCGATTCTGGTCGCATGGAGGATCTTACCCTTGAGTCGTCGGCTTGGCTTAATGTGTGAATATATTGGTAGCATCAAAGATCCCCAATGCCATTGCCAGGTAGAAATGGATAACGATGATATCAACACAATGACCAAATCTCTGCTTAATGAGAGTTGGAAGGATTGTAGAAAGACCGGCTTAGCTCCTTTTTATAGGAAGAACAAAGCTCCAGACGTAAGTACTTTAAACAATTTTCCCATTTATTCACTATCTGTAACGCCTCGAGACTGATGGGCCAGGTGTCTTCCAGTTATTCGCTGTTGTTGCCATGTCATTTGCTTGCATGTTGCACTTTGCCATGTCATCATCTGCATTTCATCTGCATTTTTTTCAAAACTTGCATTCGTTCGGTTCCCTCGGTTCTCTCCGTTGTCCGTTCCGAGCCCAACCACAATCGCACGTGCCCGTCGCACCTCCTAGATCTTGTTTTGTGAGCTGCAGAAAAACGTTCTCGGAATCGGCCGCAATTTGCCGAGTGGCCTTGGTATATCACCGGTAGACCGCCTGTCAAATTTCGTTCCATTTGGTGGTCGTTTGATGCCCCGATGGTTAACCGCGTTAACCATGGGACAACTTCTCTTTGCAGCCCAGCACCTCTTCACAACAGCCAACTAGCCTGTCTAAACCCCTCCATGCTATTCGTCGTTGGATCACGATCGTATGGGCGAATTCCGCACCTGATTTGAACTCTCCTAGCTCCCTCTATCTATAAATAGGCCCTCTTCCCCCGAAATTTGAGGATGAATCCACCCTAACCCTAGCCTCCTTCTTCCTCCATGTGCCGGACACATCCATCCTCGCGCCGGACATGTCCAGCGCCGCCGCCCCGACCAATACCAACTCGCCATGCGTCCAACCCGCGCCTTCCCCCCCGGGCCCAGTTGCGGACCGCCCAGGGCCGCGCGGCCGCCCGACCACCCCACGCGCCCCTCCGCCTGGCTCCTCCTAAGCATCGTCGGAGCCTCGCCACCATCGCTGGACTCCGCCCATGCCACCGCTCGCCGGCCCCGCCTGATCCGACCTTGCCCCGGCCGGATCAGGCGCTGTCGTCCCAGATCCAGGGCCCAGGCCCCTCCGTGCCCACGCCGCCCTGCCGCCGCCCTCGTCCTCGGGCGCCATGGCCTCGCCGGCAGCCGCCGTCATCGTCCTTGGCCATCGGGACCGCGCCGTCCTAGATCCCCTTCGGCCCTGCATCCAAACGGCCCTGCTCCGCCCACACCGCTTCATCCCAGATCCCCTCCGTCCAGTTTCCATGAGGTGTTTTTTCTCCAAGTCCCTGTCATTTTAATCATTATGTTCTCATGTTTGAGCTGCCATATCTACATGCACATAGCTCCGTTTTGCATGCATAATATGTCAACATGTTCATCTCTTGATGCTCTACATGATGGTTGCATTTGCATTCATGTTACTATTAATATTGATGCCTTAATCTTCATTGCAAAACTGCTACGTGATATAAACTGCTGGAATCTGCTGATTGTTAACGTCATGTATGCATCTTGTGAGTGGTGTAACTTTGTCCTTGTTGATCTTATGATGATGATTTTGATATGCACATGTTCTGCTCTTCATGATCTACATGTTGGTGTGCTTTTCATTTATGTTAGGTTGCATTTTGACATATTAATCCCTTGTTGCAAAAGTGCATGTTGCCGTTAACTGTTGAAACCTGTTGTAACTTGCCTATTTGTCTTTTTATATCTTTTTGTGTGATTTTCTTTTGAGCATCATGTCCACATGTTTTAGGAGCATAATTATATCATATTTATAGTGGTGCAATCCATGTATTTTGATATGCCCTGTATTGGGTGCATCATGCTCGTGAAGTGGGCTACTCGTTGTTAATGTTCTGTCAATGCTGAATTTGTCATATAATGATGCCATGTTTGCTTGATGCTACCAAGTAATCCATGGATAATCTGGAGATCCTTAGTTGACATGTTTTGATTTCTATACTATGCTATATCATTCCATGCCTTTTGACGCCCTATCTATGTCCTGTAGCATATTCTTTCATTGCCATGAACATGCTTATATAATGTTCCAGATTTCTGTTAACTTCATGATGCCTTGTTGTGAGCTTTGTATTGATTGACCCATACCTCTTCTGGAGATGCTCCAATTAAATGTTTTGAAGTATTATTACATGCTGTAGCTTGTCTCTTTAGTGCTCTCAAGTTGACATCATATTAATTTTGCTCAGGTGTATGCTCCTGTGTTATAAAGTTCCATTTTGCATTGATCATATTGGTTTAATATTCATGCCTATGAACCTGGACCTTAATAATATTTGAAGTATGTTATCTGTACTTGAAGTACATGTCATGTTTATGCTCATATGATTCCTGTAGCATGTTTTTTTGATGTTTGCAAAGTGCCTAGTTGCTGTTTTGGGCAGATTGTTGTTAAAACTTGTTTGGAGTGTATGTGTTGCACCGTTGCTCCGTTTTGAGCATGTTCTCTATGAAACTTGCTTAGAATTGCATGTAGTTTCATCATGTCATGTTGAATCCATGTTTAACTTGTTTTACTCATATCATCTAGGTCGTAGCTCCAAAATAAATGAACTTTATATGTAACTTGACTAGATTTTCGCGTAGATCATCTTGGTGCATCTTAACTCGCTGTGTAACAACTTGACCATAAGGTTTATTCATATCTGGAACAATTTCTAAATTTGCATATGGGGACTTATCGGATTTGTTATATGTTATTTCCAGCCTCATTTAAACTTGCTTTACCGTAATGTTCTTGTTTGCATCATCTCTTGCCATTAGTAGCGTCATATAGCCTTGTCATGCATCATACTTGGTTGAGCATCATGTCTTGTTTATGTGTTGTATTTTTACCATGTTGTTTGCTTCTTTCCAGTTGTGCTTCTTCTCAATAGTTCCTATTTCGTTGCGATCGTGAGGATTCGTTCAACTACGCTTGGTTCGTCTTTGTCCGTTCATCTTCTTCATGGACTCGTCCTTCTTCCTAGTGGGATTTCAGGCAAGGTGACCGTTACCCTGGATCTCACTACTATCATTGCTATGCTAGTTGTCCCGATGCTATCGCTATGTCGCACTTCCTACCACTTGTTTATCAAGCCTCCCAATTTGCCATGTCAGCCTCTAACTTTTTTCACCCTTCCTAGCAAACTGTTGTTTGGCTATGTTACCGATTTTGCTCAGTCCCTCTTAAAGCGTTGTTAGCTGCAGGTGAAGTTGAAGATTTCTCTATGTTTGAACCGGTTATGATGGGATATCACAATATCTCTTATTTAATTAATGCATCTACATACATGGTAAAGGATGGAAGGCTCGACCTTATGCCTGGTGTTTTGTTCCACTCTTGCCGCCTTAGTTTCCGTCATACTGGTGTTATGTTCCTTGATTTTGCATTCCTTACACGGTCGGGTTTGCGGGAACCCTTTCACGACTCTCTTTGAATAAAACTCCTCCAGCAAGGCCCAACCTTGGTTTTACATTTGCCTAACAACCTACTAACTTTCTCTTGTGTTTTCGCGAGCCCAAAGGACATCTTTATTTTAACCCCCCCCCCTCGGTCCAGTGCTTCTCTAAGTGTTGGTACGAACCGAGTAGACTGTGGGGCCACCTCGGGGAAACTTGAGGGTTGGTTTTACTCGTAGGATGTCTCATCCGGTGTGCCCTGAGAATGAGATATGTGCAGCTCCTATCGGGATTTGTCGGCACATCCGGGCGGTCTTGCTGGTCTTGTTTAACAATTGTTGAAATGTCTTGTAACCGGGATTCCAAGACTAATCGGGTCTTTCCGGGAGAAGGAATATCCTTCATTGATCGTGAGAGCTTGTGATGGGCTAAGTTGGGACACCCCTGCAAGGTATAAACTTTCGAGAGCCATGCCAGCGGTTATGTGGCAGATGGGAATTTGTTAATATCCGGTTGTAGAGAAATTGACACTTGACTTAATTGAAATGCATCAACTGCATGTGTAGCCGTGGTGGTCTCTTTTCGGCGGAGTCCGGGAAGTGAACACGATTTGGGTTATGTTTGGATGTAAGTAGTTTCAGGATCACTTCTAGCTTCACAACCGTGGCGCAATTTCTCATCTTCTTGTATTCGTATGTTAGCCACCATATCGTGCTTAGTACCTGCTGCAACCTCACCACTTGTCCATTCCATCCCCTTTAAGCTTTGCTAGTCTTGATACTCATGGTAATGGGATTGCTGAGTCCTCGTGGCTCACAGATTACTACAACAACACTTGAAGGTACAGGTAATGCGATGATCATAACGTGAGAGCGATGCTTGCTTCTTTTGAGTTCTTCTTCTACTTCATCATTTAGGGGATAGGTTCCTGGTTGGTAGCCTGGTCTAGCAGGGTGGATTTCATTTGAGTTTCTGTTTGTGTTTCATCCAAAGTCGGATGTAGCTCTTGTGTATGATGTTGTTGTAATGATGTGGCATTGTATGCCTCTTATATGTATCCACCTTGCAAAAGCGTCTCCAATATGCGATTCTATACTTGGTGGGACCTTCGAGTTCTTTTAGGATAGTGTCGCATATTGGGCGTGACATTATCTGTCAATCTGCTCTCTCATTCTTGCTTTAAATTTCTGCAGGCTGACTCCTCGTTTTGGAAGAAGAAGCTTCAGGATAAGCCAGCCAAAAAGGCCAGGGCAAAGAGCAAGGCTGTCAAGAAGCCTGCCAAAAAGAATACCAACCTCGCAAAGAAACTTGCTTTGGATGACTCTCAGTCGGAGGTAGAACTTGAGTCCCTTGGCTCATTTTTAATCATCTTATTGACACTGATTACCATCAGGACAAATCGGGCCAGCAACATTCATGGTGAAGAGGTAATTATCCTTTCCTCCAACTCAGAGCCTCTGCCGAGACAGAAAACTTGACAAGCGAGCCAGAAATTAAGGTTTTCTCACCCCTTAGCTTACTTGGATCCCAACTTTCTTTTGAAGAAGCAGCAGCATGAGGTTCGCCGCATGACCCGGAACATCGGCAGTGGGATTCTCTCCTCCAGCTTACCGAACATGTCGTCTCCTCGCAAACGCAGAGCAGAGGTTTCATAGCTTTTCGATTTAGCTTTTCCAAAGGTGGTTCTCGTTTGTTAACCCCTTAACCCTTCTGATTCAAACTATCAGGGCACTCAACGAGAACTCATATCCCGGCTTTCTAGATTTCCCCTAGGTAACAATTCTTACCTTCATTGTCTTAACTTTGTAAACATACATATTGACCTCTTAATTTTTCCTTTATCAGCGGAATGGCGAAGCCAAGCAATAAGGTCAAAATAAATAAGCCGATTGAGGACCCTAAGGATCATGAGCCGGAATAGCAAATGCCTGAGTCTAAAGCTTCATTTCGGAATCTTGAAAACCCTGCTGACGAGCCACCACCAGAAATTCCAGAGGCCTCTATGGACCCCGTGACCATTGATGCATCAGGTGCTATGTTGCCAATCCCTGCCAAGACTACTCAAGAGTCTGAGGATGTTATTGTCACTGGCACTAGGTACAATGAATCCGGGAATCCCACGATGCTAGCCAAACATACTGCCAAGGAAGATTTTTCGACTTCTGAAAAGGGCAAGTGGAAATTGGACTTGGAGAGATATGCTCAATTAAATGCTCAAGAGATTCACGCTGGTTATGTGAACCGCCTTCATTCCAGCTATGACTTTAAAGTCGGCTTGGTCAATCTTATGAGGGAGTGCTTTGAGGTAAGCATTAACAAGACCTTTCTCATAAAAGCTTATATCAATCAGCTGCCAAGTCTACTGAATATAGAAGAATGGAATATACTGTAGACTTAGATAATCTTTTTGATCTTATAGCTATACCACTACAATTTGTAACTGTTGAATCATAACATGTAGCCCCCAAGTGCCTGCTTAAAATTGAAGAGTTTAAGCCGGGGCTTCAAAACTGACCTGCTAAAATTCACATATGTAGCCCCCAGGGCCGGCTTAAGCTGCATAACTAAGCTGGGACTTGTCATCATATTTAGGAACAAATCCAAACGAGTTGCCCCTAACGGCCGGCTTAGTCTTCATAGCTAAACCGGGTCATTAAAGGTTTGCCTTAAAATAGCAACGTTTAATAGCCCCCAAGTGCCAAGTAAAATACTTATATTATGCTTGGGACTTCAAAGAAGAAGATCATAATAATGCCTATCTCTGTTTATTGTAGGCTGAGTTGAATACGAAAGATTCTCAAGTCATTGATCTATAGCAGAATATCAAGTGCCAGCAATCTGAAACTTCCAAGGCCAAGTCAAAACTGAAAAACGCTTTGGAAAATGCTGAAAAGCTGAAGAACGATTTCAGTGTTGAGAGAGCTAAGTGGGATACTGAAAGGGTGGCTCTATTAAAAAGAGCTGAAGATGCTGAAGCTGCTCTTAAGCTGGTGACTGATGAGTTATCTGTCTTAAACCATCAAATCAATAGCATGACATCTGCCATCTTTGGTAAGTATCATTGTACTTTACTCTTTTAACATGAATGCTTAACAATCATGAGCCGGTTTCATCAATACCTTTACCAATGCAGGCTCCTGAAGCTCCAAGCTGGGTCAAGACATGCGCGTCAAGCTGAAGGATGCATATACCCTGGTGGAACAATTGTACACCAGCGCACAAAGGGCTATCTCTGTTGCCTCTCATAAAAAGAAACCAACTTCTCTTAACAAGGAAGTGTTGGAAAAATTGTTCGTGCTGCCACAAAGGGTTGAAGAGCTAAAATTATCAGTTGCTCAAGCCGGTGCCGTCACCGCACTAAGCCGGGCCAAAGCATGGCAAGCAGAGCTTGACCAGAAAGAGTTAGCCAACAGTTATCCAAGGCTCAAAGAACACGGGTCTCCCTTTGAAGCAGCAGATTTTACCAAGTGCGTAAGAGAGATGCGCCCTTTGGCAAGCCAGCTAGCGAAGGAGACAGACTTGTCCAAATACCAGGTGGCTTATACCAAGGAGAACTCAAGAGTGCCAGCACCGGTTCATGATGCCACGGACCTTATCCCGCCAACACGTAAGCATACCTTCACCCCTGATATTGACCCGTCAAGCCTTATACATGATGAGGCTGTACTCAGAGCTTTGACTGGGATCAACTGAGCTACATCTGACTCCAGCCATTGGGTGAAGAAGAAGAAGAAGAAGAACCAGTGCAAGATGACCCGGAGTCATCAACATGCCCAGATGAGGACAGCTGAGCCCATGTGGTGGATTACCATCTGCATGATTATATTTTTTGCCTCAAACACTTAATCATTTGGGTTGCATGTTAGCCTTGTAATAGGCTAGTTGAAAACAATGATATGCCATGCCATCGTGCATGTTTTGAGGTTTTTGAATCATGTTAAACTATCGTTCTGATGTATGAAGATCCGCAGTTTTATGCTTCATCATATTGATTCGTCAAACGGGTCATAAAAAATAATGGTGTGCTTCTTGCATGTGCACAAACAAATAAATAACATGTGCCCTGGCGGTTTACCCCATGGCAGGTTATATTGCTCGACACAATATGTTCTGATGCCTTTTAAAAAGACTTATAATCAAGGCCAGTTATCAAAAGCGCGCATATTCATGTACATCAAGTAAAACATACATGTGAAATTGGCTCAAACTACCGGCATACATCACCATATCCAATGAGGATGACAGTTCCGTGGCTTAGAGCATATAACTCCAAGTGCATAATCAAATATACTGGTGACTTACCGTCCAAAGCCAAAACGGGTCATCAAAAACCTCAAATATGCTCAAATATGATCCATAATGATTCAGGCTACATGGCCTAAATCGTGTTAAACCATATGTCAATATGGTACAAAGATATCATCTTGAAACAATGTTTAGAAAAAAACATATCAGAAAAAACAAGGCTTTCAAAGGGTGCCAAGCCTCAATATCAAGTGTTGTTCATGGGCCGCACAACCACTAGGTTAATCCTTCATTCAAACCTATAAGCCGGGCCTCGTATGACCAATCGCCGTTTTAACTTTAGACAAGTTCAGGGTCTTTATTAGATTGACTATCATGAGTACGGTAGGTCATTCCAGGATTACCTGGGTGGAGTGGCAGACAAACAAGATCGGATAAACTGGAATTTTAGTATTTTACACCTGACGTACCAGCCAATCAAAAAGGGTTAAAAAATTTGTGTTCATTGAATAGGGAGCCCCCCTAGGTGAGATATATTGAGCCTTCAAGGCAGGATACCTATGTTTGAAATATGCATTGCCACAAGTTCTCTTTGGTAACCATTAACTTAGGAGATAAGCCCCCAAGAATTTGTAACAAGGCTATAAACCGGATCAATAGGGTGGTCATATCTATGCTCAATGAGCAGGAAGCCCCGAAGTAATTTTTAACAATGCGTACAAGCCGGATCAAGAGGGTAGTTATAGCTATGCTCAATGAGCAGGAACCCCCAAGTGATCTTATGAATTGACAATAAAGACTCAGATACTCCGAAATGAAATGACAGAGGCCCTGCATTATCAAGGATGCCGGCTTTATTATACTTGATCATTATATATACATGGATGAAAATATGTACAACACAAGAGGCAATGGCTCAGGTGTAATAAGGCCGAAGATGAGCAATGTTCCAAGGCCGACGGGTCTCCTCCTCTGATGTGTGTGAGTCCTTATGGTCTTGAACATCGATGAGGTAGTAAGATCCATTGTTCAAGTTTTTGCTGACCACAAAGGTCCCTTCCCAAGGTAGGGATAATTTGTGCGTATCTGTCTGATCCTGGATGAGCCGGAGCACCAAGTCACCTTCTTGAAAGGTCCAGGTCTTAACTCGACGGCTATGATAACGGGCAGATCTTGTTGGTATATTGCCGAAGGAGCTGCTGCAAGGTCGCGTTCTTCATCCAACAGGTCAAGAGCATCTTGACATGCCTTTTCATTATCAGCTTCAACATAATCCGCCACACGGGGTGAGTCGTGACGGATGTCACTGGGGAGAACCGCCTCTGCTTCGTAAACCATGAAGAAAGGCATATAACCCGTGGATCTGTTGGGGGTAGTATTGATACTCCAAAGCACTAAGGGTAACTCCTCAACCCAACAACCTGGCGTCCTCTGCAAAGGGACCATAAGCCGGAGTTTTATATCTCTCAAGATTTCTTGATTGGCCCTTTCATCATGACCATTAGACTAGGGATGAGCCACCGATGAGATATCAAGACGAATATGCTCTTGTTGACAAAATTCTTTCATAGCCCCTTAGATAGGTTAGTCCCATTATTAGTTATGATGTTATAAGGATAACCAAAGCGGAAAATTACCTTTTTAGTGAATTGAACCTCCGTTGCCGCATCACATTTGCTGACCGGCTCTGCCTCAACCCACTTTGTGAACTTGTCAACTACCACCAACAGGTGGGTTTTATTATCCTTGGATCTTTTGAAAGGTCCAACCATATCCATCCCCCAGACTGCAAACGACCATGTAATTGGAATCATCCTCAATTCTTGAGCCGGCACGTGAGCTCGTTCGGAAAATTTCTGACAGCCATCGCACTTGCTAACCAGATCATCTGCATCAGCATCAACCGTTAGCCAATAAAACCCGTGACGAAAAGCCTTTGCAAGGAGAGACTTAGAGCCCTCATGATGGCTGCAATCTCCTTCATGGATCTTCCTTAGAATCTCATGGCCCTCCTTAGGTGAGATACATCGCAGAAACACACATGTAACACTACATCGGTGTAACTCGCCATTGACAATGGTCATTGACTTAGACCTCCAGGTTATTTGCGTGGCCAAAGTTTTCATGTAAGCCAAATATGGAACTGTCCAATCAGGAATAGCATGAAGAGCTGCCACCAACTGTGCTTCTAGGTCAGGGATAGCAAGTTCCTCTTCTGTAGGCAATTTAACTAAAGGATTATTCAAAAAATCAAGAAAAACATTAGGTGGTACCGGTTTATGCTGGGACCCAAGCCGGCTTAAAGCATCAGCCGCCTCATTTTTCCTGCGATCAATATGTTCCACCTGATAACCCTTGAAATGACCAGCAATATCATCAACCGCCCGGCGATAAGCCTCCATGAGCAGGTCTTTAGAATCCCAAGTTCCCGAAACTTGCTGAGCCACTAGATCTGAATTGCCAAAACACCTGACCTAGCTTAGGAAGACCATCTGAAGTCCATGAAGTAAAGCCGCACATTCAGCTACATTGTTAGTGCAAGGAAACATAGGCCTCAAAACATAACAGAACTTAGCACCTCGTGGGGAAGTCAAAATAACTCAAGGCCCCGAGCCTTCCAATTGCCTAGATCCATCAAAATGAATAGTCATTGATGAAATCAACAAGGGCCTGGGACTTAATGGCTATTCCAGGCACATGTTTCAAACTATGGGGTCCAAGTTCAGTGGCCCACTTTGCCACCCGACATGTAGCTTCTCTGTTTTGAATAATATCCCACAAAGGAGCAGAGATTACCAGAGTGATGGGATGACTAAAGAAATAATGCTTAAACTTGCGACTAACCATGAATACCCCATAGACTAGCTTCTGCCAATGTGGATATCTCTGCTTGGACTCAATTAATACCTCACCAACATAATAAATCGACCTTTGAACGGGATATTCCTTGCCTGACTCCTTCCTCTTCACAACAATTGCCACACTGACGGCTCTACTGTTAGCAGCCACATGAAAAAGCAAGGCTCCTTATTGATAGCAGCTGCATGAACCGGCGGCTTAGCCAACTATTTATTAAGTGCCTCAAACGCCTCATTGGTAGCATCACTCCAGACAAAGTGATCTGTCTTCATCATCATCTAGTAAAGAGGAATATCCTTTTCACCCAAGCGGCTTATAGACCGGCTTAAGGCTGAAATATGACTCGCCAAATGTTGAACATCGTTAACACACACTGGCTTAGCCAAGGAGGTGATAGCCTTGATCTTCTCCAGGTTAGCTTCAATACCTCTCTTAGTGACCAGAAAACCCAGGAGCTTGCCCGTTGGCACAACAAAAACACACTTATCCGGGTTAAGCATCATCTTGGATTACCCCGAGATTGTCAACGGTCTCTTTCAGATCATCTATCAAGGTCTCCTTCTTTCTGGATTTCACAATGATATCATCTGCATAAGCATGAACATTGCGCCCAATCTGGCTGTGTAGACAATTCTGAACACAACGCTGATAATGGCACTCTTGAGCCGAAAGGGCATAGACACGTAGCAGAAGGCTCCAAAAGGAGTGATGAAGGATGTCTTCTCCTGGTCCTTAACTGCCATCTTGATCTAATGATAACCAGAATAAGCATCGAGAAAACTCAAACGCTCACAACCCGCCGTAGCAGCAATGATCTGATCAATATAAGGGAGATAAGACGGATCAGCTGGACAAGCCTTGTTAAGGTCCGTGTAATCCACACACATACGCCAAGGTCTATTCTTATTAAGCACCAGCACCGGGTTAGCCAACTATTCAGGATGAAAAAATTCGACAATAAACCCAGCTGTTAAGAGCCGGGCCACTTCTTCACCAATGGCCTTGCGTCTTTCTTCATTAAAAAGACGAAGGAATTGCTTGGCCGGCTTAAACTTCAGACCAATATTAAGAATGTGCTCAGCGAGTTCCCTCGGTACACCTAGCATGTCAGAAGGCTTCCATGCCAAGATGTCCCGGTTCTCATGGATGAACTCGATGAGTGTGCTTTCCTATTTTGGATCCATGTTGGCACTGATGATGAACTATTTGGATGAGTCACCTGGGACAAAGTCAACCGGTTTAATGTCATATACCGACTTAAACTTCAATAGCGGGTCCTGCTCTGTGGTTGTCTTCTTCAAGGGCGTCATATCTGCCGAGTCAACATTATCTTTATAGAACTTCAGCTCCTCTGTTGCATAAGCTGACTCAGCATTGGCAGCATCACCCACTTCGCACTCCAAAGCTATCTTTATGTTTCCATGCACCGTGATGGTACCCTTATAATCTGGCATCTTAAGTTGCAGATAAACATAAAAAGGCCGTGCCACAAATTTAGCATAAGCCAGCTGAAAGTGCAACTAATCCCTGGGTGGTTTTGGTAATTCATAACAACATATAGCTCATTGAACTAATATTCTTTCAAGATCAATGTTTCAAAAAGTTCACTGGTTGATATGGCATGGACTAGAGATGTGAATCCTCAAAATGCTAAGGACACATATTGGCAAAAGCTCAAGACTCTACATTTTCGTTTTAGTGATCCAAGATCACATTGAGTCCATAGGAAAGCCAATACTAATAAAAGGGGCTGAGGTGTTGCTTAATGGCTTGCTTGCTCAAAATGCTTAGTGATATGCTCCAAAATCCCTCAACCACTTTCTCATTTCCACATATGTCCTAAACCTAAAGTCAAACTTGACCCCACCGATTTGACCTATGTGGCGCCACCGAGTTCACTTGACATAGCCATATACCTTCATAACATTTTGGTCTAACCGAGATGAACGATCGGTCCAACCGAGTTCGCAGTGCAAACTCTTTGTTTCCTTTTTGTAATGCTTCGGTCTAACCGAGATGAGAGATCGGTCCCACCGAGTTTGTGTGACCAATTCTTTGTTTGCTTATTACTGAAATCGGTCTCACCGAGTTTGTGTGATTGGTTTTACCGAGATGAGGTTTTGACCTAACCCTAGCGTATCGGTCTCACAGAGTTGATATTGTCGGTCCCACTGAAAAGCCTAACATTTACATTTTGAACCAGGTCGGTCTCACCGAGTTTCACTATTCAGTCCCATCGAGTTTGGTAAATTGTTTGTAGCGATTAGATTTAGTGTGGAGGCTATATATACCCCTCCACCCCCTTCTCCATTTGAGAGAGAGCCATCAAAACGTGCCTACACTTCCACTACTCGTTTTCTGAGAGAGAACCACCTACTCATATGTTGAGACCAAGACATTCTAGTCCAACCACATGAATCTTGATCTGTAGCCTTCCCGAAGTTGCTATCCGCTCAAATCATCTTTCCACCATATCCAAATCTGTGAGAGAGAGTTGAGTTTTGGGGAGACTATCATTTGAAGCACAAGAGCAAGGAGTTCATCATCAACACACCATATATTACCTTTTGGAGAGTGGTGTCTCCTCGATTGGTTAGGTGTCACTTGGGAGCCTCCGTCAAGATTGTGGAGTTGAATCAAGGAGTTTGTAAGGGCAAGGAGATTGCCTACTTCGTGAAGATCTACCCAAGAGAGGCAAGTCCTTCGTCGGCGATGGCGATGGTGGGATAGACAAGGTTGCTTCTTCGTGGACCCTTCGTGGGTGGAGCCCTCCATGGACTTGCGCAAGTATTACCCTTCATGGGCTAAAGTCTCCATTAACGTGGATGTATGATAGCACCACCTATCAGAACCATGCCAAAAATCTCTGTGTCTACATTTTGTTTTCACCCTCCAAACTCCCCCCCTTTACCTTCATATGCAATGATTTACATTCCACTACTATACTCTTAGAATTTCATATGTAGGTTGGTTGCTTGACTTGTGTTAAGTTGCTAAAATCTGCCAAGACTTAAAAATTGGGAAAAGGCTAGATTTTTATTTTGTCAAGTAGTCTAATCACCGCTCTAGACATACTTCTGATCCTACAAGTGGTACCATAGCTTTGGTCTCCATTTTCCTTAAATTCCATACCTTTGGTGATCGTAGCCTAGGTTTCACAACCTAGGAGAGTATGGCGTCTAGCAAGGGAAATTACCACCATAGAGATCCTTACTTTGATGGTACTAATTTTGCTAGTTGGAAGCATAAGATGAAAATGCATATTCTTGGACATAACCACGCCGTTTGGGCTATTGTGTGTATTGGTTTGCAAGGTGAATTCTTCGGTAGGAGAGAACTAATTCGTGAAGCAACTACGGAAGAGTTGAAGATGCTACAATACAACGCTCAAGCTTGCGATATCCTCTTCAATGGATTGTGCCCCGAAGAATTCAACAAAATCAGTCGTCTTGAGAATGCAAAGGAATTTTGATACTTTGATTGATATGCACGAGGGTACCGAGTCTGTCAAGGAATCCAAGTTGGATGTGCTTCAAAGTCAGCTTGATAAATTCAGAATGAAGGATGGTGAAGGTGTCGCTGAAATGTTCTCTAGGCTTGCTCTCATCACAAATGAGATTGCCGGCTTAGGAAGTGAAGAGATGAATGATAGATTCATCATCAAGAAGATCCTAAGAGCCTTGGATGGAAAATATGATACCCTGTGCACATTGATCCAAATGATGCCCAACTACAAAGATCTCAAGACAATGAAAGTCATTGGAAGAATTGTTGCTCATGAGATGTCACTCAAGGATAAAGAAGAGCTTCACAACAAGTCTAGTGGTTCTTATAAAGCCTCATGTGATGCTCCTGCCACATCAAGTGAAAAACAAGTCTTCAATGAGGAATTGAGCTTAATGGTGAAGAACTTCAACAAATTCTACAAGAGTAGAAGCAAAGAGAGAAGCTCCAAGTCAAGATCCTACCATGACAAAAGATCTTCTAGTCGTGCCCAAAATTGATACAATTGTGGAAGACCCGGATACTATTCCAATGAGTGTACGGTTCCCTACAAAAGAAGAGAAGATTCACCCAAAAGAAGAAGTAGGAGAGAATAATCACCTCCAAGAGAGAGAGGGAGTAGAGATGATCGCTATGAACAAAGAACCTCTCGTAGAAGGAAGGACAAGTCACCAAGGAGATACACAAAACAAAGACATCAAGACTCCGACCACCACTCCGAGATAAGTTATCGCTCCGACTCTGAGTATACTCAAGATGAAGGTGTTGCCGGTCTTGCACTTGTGTCAACCAACTCCTATGATATTTCTGACTCATCAAATGAAGGAATTGGAGGATGCTTCCTGGCTAAAGGCCCCAAGGTATCACACCCCGAGTATATTGATTTCAATAGTGATGAAGATGATTTGCTAGGTGATGATGAGCTACTTGTGGGTAATGCTAGTAATGAAAACTATGATAAACTGTTATTAATCATGCTAATCAAGATGAAACGAATGACAATGATAAGAAGGAGATTGACCATCTGACTAAAGAACTAAACACTCTTAAGTTAGCTCACGATACTACTTTAGAAGATCACCGAGAACTTTTAAAAACTCATGAGATGCTACGCTTCGAGGAGCTCAACCTAGAGCAAGAACATGGGTTCTTAAAAGCCATCAATGATGATCTTCGGAAGAAAAGTTCTTCTTACATTGCCAAGCATTTACTCTTGTCTACTTACATGCCACAAGTAAAATCTAGCAACAAGAGTAAAAAAGATTTTTCTTTAGCAGTAACAATAATCATGCTAAATCAAGTATTGTTGCTTCTAGTAGTTCTTTTGATTAAACTAATGATTCTCATAGCCAATTTACACTTGAGCAAGAAAATAGCTTATTGGAGGTAATTACAAAGAAAGATGTTTACAAGAGCCTTGCCGGAAGTAAGCAATTTGGGGAAATTGTACGCAAGCAAGGAAGGCACCGGAAGAATCAAGGTGTTGGTTTTGAACGAAAGTTCAATGCCAATGGAGTTGAGTGGGAAGAATATCAACACCCCAAGACAAAGTTTGTTCCTCAACAAGAGAAGTATGATCCTACTTCCCTCAAGGGGACACAAGCTCAAGATGATCTTCCACCACAAGACCACAAGCTAAAAGGCAAGGACAAGCTTCAAGAGGAGATTGATGCATTTGAAGGAGCTCCAAAGGCCTTGGTCAAGTGGGTTCCCAAGTCTACATCAAGTTCTACTTCATCAAGTATATCTACAACCCCAAGGATTCCCATCAAGATGTTGTGGATCTCGAAGAATAAGAAGTAGAGAGTTCTTGAGGGTGACTCCACCAGCATACTTCACTCATATCCATATTGGCAAGAAAAAGTGCAATCAACTTCCACATCTTGCACTACTTCAAGGAGTCACAAACCATCTTGATAGTAAGTCAAGGGACAAGGTAACCTAATGCTCTTATGGACATCATCTTGTGTGTACTTCACTCTATGTCTATGGATATCCTTGTTTGTTCCTTGTGGGACCTACCCATTTAGGTATTGAAAGTGTAACTCATTCCAATGGATTGCTCCAAATGATCTACATCAATAATGAGAATCCACATCTTCAACATCTACATGAAGTCATCATCGACAAATTCATCCCTCTAAAAGGGGATATTACATCTAGTGGGAGCTTTACTCTAAGAATTGAGCTAAATCAACTCTAATTGTGTGAACAAAACAATGCTTGATGTAAAAGTGGTAACCCCACTTATGCTTAAATGATGAGTATGACCTATGATCAAATGTTCACATTTGACTCCTAAGTCAATATAGTCATACATAGATGACCTAGTCATCGCCAATTGCCTAATAGATGCTAGAGTGTTTGTGCATGCTTTGCCACATATTTCATTTTCTATCTTATTGTGTAAGCATGTTAGTTGCATAATTTTCTTCATTCGAGGACATCAATTTTTTCCTTTGATTGTTTGATCTCTTTATTTTGCCAAATGGATGGACAAGAATGCCTAAGTACTCCCTCTAGGTATCTATGCTTTTCTCGTCTCAAACTCTATTCATGCTACATCAAAAAGTTTGATAAAGTAAGATTCGAACCCTCTGGATGAGGTGCACTCACAGCCACCGATTCATCATAGACTTAAACTTACAAAACCTCTTGATGTATTTCGGTCTAACTGATTCATTCCTTTCGGTCATACTGAGTTCATTGAGTTGATCTAGGTTTCAATCTCTGTGCAACCGATTTGAACACTTCGGTCTCACCGAGTTGCGGTAACTGCTTGCGATTCTGCATCTTGGTGCCACTGAATTTCTCAACTCGGTCACACCGACAGGGTGTGGATATAAATACCCACGTGTCGATTTTTTGGGAAATTACTCCTAAAACCCTTCGCCTGCTCTATCCAGCTCTGCCGACTCGAGGTATTCGGATCGTCTCCTTCGTCACCAGCGACCTCCTGCCACTGGTCTCCACCGCCGTCCATAGATTCTTCGCTGTTGTTGTCGCCATAGCGAGCTCACCGCCAAGTTAGGGTATGAGCTTGACCCCTCTCTGCAATCATTACCTCTGATTCCTGCACATAGGTCAATACCATGAATCTTACCAAGTTTGAAACAGTTCTATCCAATAAAAAACCAATTTGGATTAGTTTTGATTCGAAAACTTAAGGTTAGGTTTCCGCCGAATTCATCTCGGACCGACCAAATTGTAGAAATCGATCTCACCGATTTGGCCCAGGCCATTGCACTTGCGATTTTTTGTCTAGCTGAAACTTACAAATCGGTGTGACCGAGTTCAGATCTCAGTGAAACCCTAGCAATCTCGGAGTCACCGAACTGTGTCTCGATCTGACCGATTTCACCAGTTTAGACTCTAACATTGTTTCGGTGTCACCGATTTCAACAAATCGGTAGCTCTGAAATGACTTCTGCAGAAAACTGAACTAAGTTTTTGGCTCATTTGTTTTGCAAAATCTCGGGACTTTTTGATGCTCATCCACTCTGTCTCAACTATATCTATTCACATGGTCAGCTCTCAGCTTTCAGCCATGTCTGACAACAGTGACAACCAGAACAAATCTGAGGAACATGTTCAGTTGAGTGAGGGCACTAGTCCCTTTGACAGCTATGATGATGGGAGCAGAAGTACTCCTAGCAACCTGCCAAAGACTGCAACCTGGCAGAAGAAGAAGAGGACATCTGATTCTGAAGATGAGGATTTTATAGTTGATGAGGAGGTCACTTCCAAAAAGAAAGGTGTCAAGAAAGAGCTCGGCACTACTGCTAACACCAAGCCAGGGATGAAGAAGAAAGCTCCAGCCAGAAGGATTCCAATGTCCAAAGCTAGAGCCTCAACTCAAGTCTCTGCTGAACCAAGTGAAAAAAAAGAGGTTGGTGAAGGCAAGAAGAAGAGGAAGGAAAGGGTCAAGAAGACCATGGCTAGAGTGATTGGCCGATTTTCTATGATCAGAGACTCAGATGAGGAGGAGGAAGAGCAAGATGCACCTCCTGGCAAAACTCATAAGTTGATGGGTGATGCCATCAAGTCAGGGGCTGCTCCATCAAAGCCCAAGACTATCCCCAAGGCTGGTGGTCAAGCCGCCAAGAGATTCACTAGGAACATACCAGTTGCTGAAAAGAATAAGGCCCTAGTGCCTGAAGTGGAAGAAGAAGAAGAAGCCCAAGTGCTTAGGTAATTGAAGCCCAAGATCCCTGATCATGATAACACACATCCTGTGGCTGAGAACATGAAGCTAAGGAAGGATGAATGTTTTAGGTTATGGAGGCAGATAGACCCATATGCCACAAGAAGGAGGACTGTCGTGGACTACAGGTTCCATACAAAGGAGCAGCTGGACTTCTATGAGACTATGCTCCTGGACAAAAAAACCATAGTCAGTGATATGCGATGGGTTGACTAGAAGTTCATTGACAACAATGCTGATTATTTCCCAGAAGTCCATGAGAGTTTCATATCAACAGGAGTTGACACATTTGTTGGATAGAAATTGACTAAATGTAATGATGAGTTGATCATGTAGTTTTACTCTACAGCACACTTTTACCCTGATGGTAAAATTGTTTAGATGATTGAGGGTACTAGGTACCAATCTTCTGTTGCTGAGTGGGCCCAGCTGATCAATGTCCCAGAAGACCATGAGGATGACACCGATGTGTATGCCAAGCCCAGCAAAGGACATGTCTCCATGGCACACATGTACAAGGAGATTCCAGATGCTGCCTTGGACACTCACAAGTTTGGGTCAGTATACTATCTGCTGTCAGAGCTGCCAACTATCACCACTATCCTCAGGCACAAATTGTTTCCCAACTCTAGAGATGACATGATGATTAGAGGGCATTAAATAAATTTGTTGCACATGTTTGATGTGCCAAAGAAATTCATGGCGATGTCCTTGATAGTTGAGATTATCAAAAGGACTACTGCGGACCAAAAGTGATCATGTGGCTATGCTCCACATATTCAGATGCTCATCAACTCCAAGATGGGCACATGCATGTATCTCTTGGACAAGGATCATCTTCCCCTGTTACCTGAGTTTAAAGACAATGTAGTTGTCATGGATCCATCACATCCCACATCTGTAGAGGCTCAGGAGAAGGAAGAAAAAGCAAAAGCAGAGAAGGGAGCCAAGACACCAAGTGCTGAAGAGGCATCCTAGATATTTCTGAAGTCCAAGCATGATCAATTTGGTTATCTCATTCAAGCTACTTTGAGGATTGAGAAAGGATTGGCCACCATGACTCAAAATCAAGAGAGTATTGAAAGGATTATCGAGACAAAAATTCATGACTTAGATGTGAAGATCATAGAAATATAGTCAATTGTGGAGAAGATTCAAGAAGAGCTTGAAGATAGGGATGAGGGACCTACAATAGGTGCTTTTCAGCAAGTCCCTAGGGGAACAAGGTCATCAGCTGTGCCAGCTGCTACTGATCCTAGACCTACAGTATCAGCACCTACAGCTACAACTTTTTAGTTGCTTCTCTAGTTGCAACTCCACTAGCTCCTCAGACCTCTTGGGATGCATTTGTTGCAGGACTCCTCTCCATGCCACCTTCACACTCTGGAGCTCCCGGGCATCATGCTTAGAGAGTCGCATAGCACTATGAATTTCCAAGCATTTTGGTAACTTGTGGCCAAAGGGGGAGAAAGTGTATATATCATAGGCTTCGAGAGAGAGTGTTTGTTTGCTTCTTTTGCCTCTCTTGCTATTATTCGCTTGCTTGTTTGTGTTATACAATATTTATACTTGTTTGTGAGATACTCCTACGATCATATGTTTGAACATATCATACTTTAGTGTTTGTTCTTGAATGATGATATTCTATCTCTTATGTATGATCATTCATATCTTTTCTTGGTAATGAGTGGATATTTCATATTCTATCATTTTGAGCGCTCCACCAAGATGTATGTGACATGGAAGAGTAACCCATGATCCTAATCGATTGTGCATTTGCATTCAAAAGGAAATTTCAAATAATGCACAAATTTTTGGGGGGCTCTTGTTTATCACATACTTCTCAAAGCAACCATGTACTTCAATTATATTATCATTTGTCGAAGGTTTGATCTATATGTTGTCATCAATTCCCAAAAAGGGGGAGATTGAAAGTGCAACTAATCCCTGGGTGGTTTTGGTAATTCATAACAAGATATAGCTCATTGAACTAATATTCTTTCAAGATCAATATTTCAGAAAGTTCAATGGTTGGTAGGGCATGGACTATAGATGTGGACCCCTCAAAATTCTAAGGAAAGATATTTGCAAAAACTCAAGACTCTACATTTTCGTTTTAGTGATCCAAGATCACATTGAGTCCATAGGAAAGCAATACTATTTAAAGGGGATGAGGTGTTGCTTAATGGATTGCTTGCTCAAAATGCTTAGTGATATGCTCCAAAATCTCTCAACCACGTTCTCATTTCCACATATGTCCTAAACCTAAAGTCAAACTTGGCCGCACCGATTTGATCTATCCGGCGCCACCGAGTTCACTTGACATACCCATATATAGAAACCCTAATCAATTAGGACTCACCGATAGGGATCTCGGTCTCACCTAGATGGGATTGCAAACTCTCTATTTCCCTTCGTAACATTTCGGTCTAACCAAGATGAGTGATCGGTCCCACCAAGTTCGCAGTACAAGCTATGTGTTTCCTTTTCATAAAGTTTCATTATAACCGAGATGAGCGATCGGTCCCATGGAGTTTGCCTGAACAAGTTTCTGTTTGCTTATTATTGAAATAAGTCTCACCGAGTTCATGTGGTCGGTCTCACCGGGATGAGGTTTTTCCCTAACCCTAGCGTATCGGTGCCACCGAGTTGATATTGTCGGTCCCACCGAAAAGCCTATCATTCACATTTTGAACCAGGTCGCTCTCACCGAGTTTCACTATTCGGTCCCACCGAGTTTGGTAGATTGTGTGTAACGGTTAGATTTTGTGTGGAGGCTATATATACCCCTCCACCACCTTCTCCATTTGAGAGAGAGCCATCAGAACGTGCCTACACTTCCACTACTCATTTTCTGAGAGAGAACCACCTACTCTTGTGTTGAGACCAAGACATTCCAATCCAACCACATGAATCTTGATATCTAGCCTTCCCCAAGTTGCTCTCCACTCAAATCATCTTTCCACCATATCAAAATCTGTGAGACAGAGTTGAGTATTGGTGAGACTCTCATTTGAAGCACAAGAACAAGGAGTTCATCATCAACACACCATCTATTACTGAGGGAGTCCCGGACTAGGGGGTGTCCGGATAGCCGAAATATCATGGTCTGCCGGACTCCAAGATTATACAAGATTGAAGACTTCGTCCCGTGTCCGGATGGGACTTTCCTTGGCGTGGAAGGCAAGCTCGGCGATACGGATATGTAGGTCTCCTACCATTGTAACCGACTCTGTGTAACCCTAGCCCTCTCCGGTGTCTATATAAACCGGATGGCTTTAGTCCATAGGACGAACAACAATCATACCGTAGGCTGGCTTCTAGGGTTTAGCCTCCTTGATCTCGTGGTAGATCTACTCTTGTAACACACATCATCTATATTAATCAAGCAGGACGTAGGGTTTTACCTCCATCAAGGGAGCCCGAACCTGGGTAAAACATCGTGTCCCTTGTCTCCTATTACCATCCGCCTAGACGCACAGTTCGGGACCCCCTACTCGAGATCCGCCGGTTTTGACACCGACATTGGTGCTTTCATTGAGAGTTCCTCTGTGCCGTCACCATCAAGAAGGATGCCTTTTCCCGTCTTTAAAGACGATACCATCATCAAGGGAGCTTTGGCCACCGGCCAGACTATCCGGCTAGGCGGTTTTCTTATGACCGCCTGTTCGGCCACCGCTCCGACAATGACCTCTCAGGTCATTACAAGCGATCTTCACGTCAGCCCGGAATTCGCTGAGCAGCTAGATCCGATTGAGCTCTCCTCCGTAAACGAGCTCTTGGATCGCATCGCCGCCCTGGGAGTCGCTACCGACTACGATCGGATTGGGCTTAAAACCGATCTGAGAGAAATTAACTCTCCCCAGGTTACCTACCATGTGGTTGTGGTAGAGGAACAATGTGGTGACTCTTCTTCTATGTTAAAAACCAACCATGTCCGGATTCCCGATCCCTCCATGGCGGATTCCCGCGGAGGGTCGGACGCTAATCAAATACTGAACCTAAAGTCAGGCATCGGACCAGATTTGTTGGAAAGCGTCCAGCAAACCAAGCTTCCGAATACGAAAGCTTCTTGGCCTTTGAGCCTCAGATCGGGCGGGGTTCTGAACTTAATTCCATCCGCCCACCCAAACATAAGCGATCTATCTCAAATACGGCAAGAGCCCGATGAAACAGTACATCATTACTGGGCCAGATTCCTCCTGGTTATGAATAGGATAAAGGACTGCTGTGAAGAAAGCGCGATTTCAATGTTCTGCAACAGCTGCAGGGACAAGGGAATTGTAAACGCCATCAGTCGTTGCGAAGTTACACGCTTCGCCGACCTAGCGACCATTGTACAAAAATACTGCGCGATGGAGAGTGCCTGGAAAACCGAAACTAGGTTTTGGGACAATCCGGCCCTGAATACAACCCCAGTCCGAAATAAAAGGGTGCGTCATACTCAAGCACCTGGGTTAAAACCAAAAAGCAAAAAACCCCTAAAGGGTACGGAACCGTACTGGAGGGATGGCTCAACGGACCCTGCAAAATCCACAGTACGAAGGGCGCCACTCCAACACATAGCCTTCGAGCATGTTGGATATTACGGCAGGTGACCAAAAGTGGCGAAGGCTTTTTAGCCCCGGGCAACCAGCCCAGCAGCACCAGTATGGTATTAACAGTCTTCGAGACTTTCGCATCAAATAACATGCGGAAACGAACAATCCGCAGCCTTGCCGAAGTCTACCAAGTAGCAACAACAAATCCATGGAGCGACACGGCTATCACCTTCAATGCCAGCGACGAACCTAAATTTCGAACAGCTAGAGCACCAGCCGCATTGGTCCTCAGTCCGATAGTGGACGGCTTTCGTCTTACCAAGGTACTCATGGATGGTGGCAGCGGAGTAAACCTCATCTACGAGGAAACCCTTCAAAAAATGGAAATTGACTGGAGCCGCATTGAGCGAAGCAGCACAACCTTCAGGGGAATAATCCCTAGACGAGAAGTACACTGCACAGGAAAAATCACACTAAATGTAGTGTTCGGCTCGCCGGACAATTATAGGTCCGAAGAGATCACGTCCCAAGTGGCCCCATTCGACAGCGGATATCACGCTTTGTTAGGGCGAGAGGCATTCACAATCTTCCAAACTATACCCCATTACGGGTACATGAAGCTCAAAATGCCCGGACCCAATGGAATAATCACTCTCGCCAGTGATCCAGATACAGTACTCCGTGCTGAAAATAAGACAGGCGCACTGGCCCTAGAGGCATTATCCGAAGCCCTAGCGGCAGAGGAACTAACTGCGTTGCGCTCCATGGTGGATAGGGACGATGTGATACTCGATAAGAGGTCCAAGTCCACCTGTTTTAAACCAGCAGACGAAATAGTCAAATTTCAGGTCCATCCAACGGACCCCACAAAGACGGCACCCATTGGGGCACAATTAAATCCTGATGTAGAATTCACACTACGAGAATTCCTTCGGGAAAATTGGGACATTTTTGCCTGGCACCCTTCAGACATGCCAGGAATCCCACGCAGGCCGGCAGAGCATAGCCTAAATATCCTAAAAAGATTCAAGCCAGTCAAACAAGCTCTTCGGCGATTTTCCGAACCAAAAAGACAGGCAATGGGAGAGGAGCTAGCCAAACTCTTAGAAGCCGGATTCATCAGAGATATAAAACATCCGGACTGGCTAGCCAACCTAGTAATGGTACCAAAAAAGGACAAATCCTGGCGCCTTTGCGTCGATTTCAAAGACCTTAACAAGGCCTGTCCAAAGGACCCTTTCCCTCTCCCTCGCATCGACCAAATCATCGATGCTACCGCAGGGCACGATTCATTGTGCTTCCTCGACGCATACTCCGGATACCATCAAATCAAGATGGCAGAAAAAGACCAGGCCGCAATGGCATTCATTACTCCATATGGGCCATTCTGCTTCAACACAATGCCCTTCGGACTCAAAAACGCCGGCGCAACATATCAGCGCATGATTCAGACATGTCTGGCTACCCAGATAGGCAAAACAGTAGAGGCATACGTAGACGATGTGGTCGTCAAGACCAAACACGTCGAAACTCTAGTAGACGACTTGAGGGTGACATTTGACAACCTCCGAGCATATGACATTAAGCTCAACCCAGAAAAATGTGTCTTCGGAGTACCAGCCGGAAAGCTTTTGGGCTTCATTGTATCCGGTAGAGGAATTGAAGCAAACCCAGCCAAGATCCGAGCTCTATCACAATTGGATATCCCAAAAGACCTCAAGCAAATACAAAAATTAACTGGGTGCGTAGAGGTTCTAAGCCGCTTCATCTCCCGTTTGGGAGAAAAGGCTCTGCCCCTCTATCGCCTCCTTCGGCGCACCGAACACTTCGAATGGACGGATGCTGCCACGGCCGGACTCGAAGAAATCAAGGCCATACTGGCAACAAATCCGGTCCTAGCCGCGCCCAACCTGGGCGAACCTATGTTATTATATATCGCAGCAACACATCAAGTTGTCAGCGCGGTACTCGTCATTGAACGAGAAATAGAAGGGCACAGATTCCCTCTTCAAAAACTAGTGTACTACGTATCCACTGTCTTAACTCCATGCAAGTCCCGGTACCCACATTATCAAAAGATAGCGTATGCGGTGTTCATGGCATCCCGGAAGCTGCGACACTACTTTCAAGAGTGCTCCATAACGGTGGCCTCCGAAGTACCTCTCAACGATATTATAAACAATCGCGACGCAACGGGCAGGATTGCAAAATGGGCCATTGAGCTCTTACCATTTGATATAACCTACAAACCACGGAGAGCTATAAAGTCGCAAGTCCTGGCTGACTTCGTCGCCGAATGGACCGAAGCCGAACTCCCTAAAGAGTACGGCGCGTACTCCAATTGGGTCATGCATTTCGACGGATCCAAAATGTTGGCTGGCTTGGGGGCTGGCGTCGTCTTGACGTCCCCAACTGGAGACACGGTCCAATACGTACTTCAAATAATGTACATGGACTCCAACAACGCAGCCGAATACGAGGCCCTTCTACACGGCCTCCGGATGGCAGTCTCCATGGGCATTCAACGCCTAGAGGTGCGCGGGGATTCAAACCTCGCAATATCCCAAGTAAATGGAGACTTTGACGCCAAAGATCCAAAAATGGCAGCTTACCACAGTGCTGTCCTAAAAATGTCAGCTCGGTTCGAAGGACTCGAATTCCACCATGTAGCCCGGGATAATAACCAGGCAGCAGACGTGTTAGCATGCATCGGCACAAAACGCGACGCCGTCCCTTCAAACATCTTCCTGGAACGGCTCTTCAAGCCATCCGTATTATGGGAAGAGGAGTCCGGAAATAACAATCTGGAGCCAGCTGTAGCACCTAACCCAGACAATTCTGACACAATCAGCGGCTCAGCCAATGAAATAACACCTTCAGCCCACGAAATAATGACATTAATTGCCCAGTGGATGGAACCATTCCTAGCCTATTTAATTAGGCAGGAACTTCCCGAAGACCAAAATGAGGCCCGCTGCATAGTTCGGCGATCTAAAGCCTACAAGGTCCATGAGGGAGAACTTTATAAGAAAAGCACAACCGGAGTCCTTCAAAGGTGTATCTCCGAAGAGGAAGGGCGAAATCTCCTGGCTGAAATTCACGCCGGACTCGGTGGGCACCACGCTGCAGCCCGGGCCCTTGTAGGCAAGGCCTTCCGTACAGGATTTTATTGGCCGACAGCCCAGGCAGATGCTCAGGACTTAGTCCAACGATGCGTCGGTTGCCAGCTCTTTGCTAATCAGAGCCACATGCCACCCACCGCCCTCAAAACTATACCCATCACCTGGCCGTTCGCGGTCTGGGGGCTTGACATGGTTGGACCCCTTAAAGGGGGAACCCACAAGCACAAATACTTATTGGTCATGGTGGACAAATTCACCAAATGGATTGAAGCCAAGCCGGTTAAAACGGCAGAATCCGGACCTGTGATAGATTTCATATCCGGGGTAGTACACCGTTTTGGCGTCCCCCACAGCATCATCACTGATAACGGCACGAATTTCACGGCCGACGAGGTTAAACTCTGGTGCAAAAATATGGGCATCAAGCTCGACTACGCTTCAGTCTATCACCCCCAAACTAACGGTCAAGTCGAGCGAGCAAATGGTCTAATCATGAGCGGCATCAAACCCAGACTAGTGCGGTCCCTCAAGGAATCTAACACGCACTGGGTAGAGGAGCTCGACTCCGTACTCTGGGGGCTGCGGACCACGCCAAACCGAACTACCGGATTCACACCATTTTTATGGTGTACGGCGCAGAGGCAGTTCTGCCCTGCGATATAATTCATGACTCACCTCGCGTGCGCATGTACGAAGAAAGAGAAGCCGAGCTGGATCGGCAGGACAGTTTGGACGCCTTAGAGGAGGAGCGGGACGTGGCAAAAGCTCGTTCCGCATTTTATCAACAGCAGGCTCGAAGATATCAAAGCAGAGAAGTACGGGCCAAAGCTTACAATGTTGGCGAACTTGTTCTACGCCTGCCGGACAAGAAAAAGGACAAACTTAAGCCCAAGTGGGAAGGTCCCTTCATCATCGACCAAGTCCTGACCGGCGGAGCATACCGTCTACGTAACGCATCTGACAACCGACTCGAGCCGAACCCATGGAACGCAGCCCGTCTCCGAAGATTCTACGCCTAACGCCGGACTCAGAGTTCGTCTCACTCCTCCGTCCACCTTTTTACATTTTCACTGTCTCTTGTCCCCCTCCTTCTTCCCACTTTTTTTTCAATACCTTTGATAGGCTGATTTGCGCATTGTTCGCACACACTTGATGTGCTCCTAGCACTCATTATACCTGGGGGCTTCTTTAACAGAAGCTTATTTATACGGGCTTCATGCCCAACACATGTGTCATACTTCCGCATGTACCTTTTATTCACCATTATATGCATCGATATGACTTAAGTTTTGGCCAAGCTGGGTTGCCTGGCTCCTGTGCTTACCCCTACGTTCCCGATTGTTCGGCTAGGAGGTAAAGGGAGCACCTCTGCGATTGTTACTGCCGGGTCAGCCGGATGTGTACCTCAGACTGGGTGAAGCCGAAAGCTAGCGTTCTTAAGAGAATATTCGGTCGGTGACTTGAAAGATGATTTATTACTTACTTATTTATTTGCCCCCAGATGCTTTTTCTGCTATTTTCGCAGTCCGGACATGCACTTTAGGGCATGCCTCCCAGGGAAAGGAACCCTTAACGGAACTATTCTCCCTGGAAGATGTTTCTTACTAACCATGTAATATAACATAGCTAGTTGGGCACTTGTCTGATAAAGCAATTATGACCCCGACGCCTTGTCTCCACGCATGCCCCGGTTCTTCTATAACCGTAAGGGTATTCGGACACACTCCGGACTGTTGGGTCCCGAGGTTGAAGCGAAAAGGTCCGCAAAGACAAACGATCTACAATCCGGCTAGAAGGCATTTTACATGTCATTTCAAATTACATCGTCAAACTGACTGATTGTACTCCTCTTCAATCCCATCTAACAGGCTGTCTAATTTACAGTCCTGTTGGGAATATTTCGCGGCCAGCTCTACTTGGCCGTACATCAAGCTCACAGGGATCTCCTTCCCATCAGGCCCCGCAGGTCCGACCTCGGCCATGTGGTTTGGGTCAGCCTTCGGGTACCGCGTCTTCACCATGGCCCAGGCCTCCCTGGCGCCTTGACGGCAGGCCGATATCTTCCACAGACGGAGGCGTCGCCGTGCTCCCTGAAGCTTCTCAGCAAGCCCTCCAAGGCCCTCGGGTAGGGAGACGGAAGGCCATAAGGCCTGAACGACGCCACTCATCGCCTGCCGAACACGTTCGAGCAGTTGCACCAGCTCGGGAAGTTGGTCACCCGTTGAACCAGGCATTTCCTCCGCAGGGCGACCTGTGAGCACACCTAAAGACACATTTCTGTCAATCGACTTCCTCGCCGAATTCTTCTTTTCAAAGGAATTTGCTCAAGCACTTACTATAAATGCCGCGACGAAGCCGCTGATTCTCCTTCACGGAGCCAGACAGCTGGGCCCGAACACCTTTCAGCTCTTCTCCTAGCTGGGTGTGGGCATCTTGGAGCTTGTTTCTCTCCTGCTGCACCTTCATAAGCACCCTCTCGCCGGCCTTTAGCTGACGCAGTAGCTGTTGCTTGTCCGGATCTAGTCCGGCGCCCTCTGCAATATTATTGTCAGATTTACGCACACGCCGCACTTTGTTAACTACTTATCTTTTCGAAGTACGTATTACCAGCGGGGGTCTCTGTGGCTCCCCCTGTGGTGGCTAGTGCGGCCTCAAGTTGGGCCTTGCACTCTTGGAGCTCCTGGGACAGGTGGGTATTCTTCTCCGTAAGATCCTGCATAATAAATGATCCTTAAATCAGTTATTTTAACTATTTTAAGTCTCGGGGGCTACTAGCATATATAACTATTAAAATTACTTACCCGTATGTCCTTCACATACTGCTCCGTGGCTCTGGTTAAACCATCTTGAGCAGCACGGAGGTGCGCGTTTCCCGCATCAAAGGCATTCAACGCCTCCGGGGAGAAACACGCGTCACGAAGAACTGTCCGGCGACGCCTGTGATTCATGGCGCTCTCCACCTCAGACCGGGTGGCGGACAGCCTGTCGGCATCCTCCGTCGGAGGAGCATCCGGCTCTTGCCTTGTGTTCGCCTCCACTTCCGGACCACGCGATGGAGCATGGCTGGCGGAGGCTTGATTGGCAACCTCTCCGGACACTGTCCGGCGAGCGCTCTTTCTCCTGGAAAAAGTTATGAGCATTAATATACCTCCTAGGGATCCTTCCCTTAAAAACAACGGTGCGCCGTACCGTTGCGGCGACGTTTCGATTCGCGTCGCACTCCTCTTCCGCCTGCTGGGCCGAACTGACCCTTGCTGGTCAGCCGCCGCAGGTTCGGCTTCCCGCCTTAAAGGCACCTCCTGCGATGCACCATCAGTATAGGATGGTCAGAGTTGAGCACGGATCAAATGATGGTGTCAAGACCTCGGTCGTAGTCACCTGGGAGGCCGGAAACAAACCGGGGTAGTCAGCCGTAATGGCGACTAGGGCATTGTCCATGCTAAGTTGGTGGAACACCCCGTCAATCAGCTCCACCTTTATGTCCGGATCCTCTTCGGAGGTCGGATCAAGGGATCGTTCCGGATCCTCGGGCTGTGGAGTTAGGCTTCGTATGCCCTCCACGTCCCGGCGCAGCTCCTGCGTCGAAATCACAAAGTAAGATACTTGACTTTGGAAGTATGGATCGGGTAGATAAACGTCCGCTTACCCAGCTCCGAGGGTTATTCATGGAGAATCCGTTCAATGGATTCGTGCGGAGAAAGTCCTCCTCCTCCCCCTTGTACAAGCCGGACAGGATCTTTGCCAGATCGGCTGCCGAGCCCGGCCCTCTGCGGCCATGACGGGTGGCGTCGTCTTCCCCGTTGAAATCCCACATAGGGTGGCCCCTATATTGGAGTGGCTGCACCCCTCGCATAATGCACGTGGCCATGATTCCAATCATGGTCAATCCGGAGTGGGCCAGTAACCTAATCCGGCCCATCAGATAATGGACGCTCCCATCATCCTCCCGTTGAGGGCTCCGCGGGCGCCAACTCAGGCGTTTCTTCAAGGGAGCATTGCTGAACTCCGGGAGGCCGATCCGAACTGGATCCGGCAGAGGGGCGTCCTCCATGTAGAACCATTCCGAAGGCCAGTCTTCGGACGCCTTCTTCGGGGTGCCGGATAGATATCCGGTCCCGGCGATGCGCCATATTTCGGCTCCGCCCACTTGATATATCGACCCCTCATAAGAACGGGGTACGAGGCAAAACAATCTCTTCCACAGCGCAAAATGGGGCTCGATGCCCAGGAACAGCTCGCAAAAAGCTACAAAGCCCGCGATGTGCAAAATGGAGGCAGGTGTGAGGTGATGAAGCTGGAGTCCGTAGAACTCCAGGAGCCCCCGGAGAAACGGATGTATGGGAAATCTGAGTCCCCTTATTAGATAAGGGACGAAGCATACCCGCTCTCCTTTGGAAGGGTTGGGGACGCTCTCCGCCTGCTTTCCACCCTTGAAGGTGGCCAGTCCGGCTCGAACCGGAACCAGAAAGCTGGGGGAAGATATCCCTCGGTTTGCAGCGCCACTAGCTCGCTGTGTGGAACTGAGCATCTCCCCCAATCTCCTGGCTTAGGGCTGGGAGCGCGAGAGGAGGAGCCGTGTCGACTATCCATGATAGAACGGATTTTTGTCAGAGGCGCTTCGATGAGAACTTGCGGATGGAGGATGGTGTGAGCTGGATCTAGATCCTCGCCTCTCTTATAGGCGGCTCGTTCGCACAGCTAGGGGGTAAAATGTAAAAATACCCTAGCTTTTCGCATTCATACGACACATGGAAGAAGGCCATTATTGGGCGTAGAAGCCAAGGAGCGCAACATTTATAAGGAAGCCGGACACTATTCGACAGGAACATAAAGTTTGAAGGAGAACCCGCCTTGCAACGCCGAAGACAATATACGCGCCGGACTCGTCGTCGCTGAAGCCCGGTTCGGGGGCTACTGAGGGAGTCCCGGACTAGGGGGTGTCCGGATAGCTGAACTATCATGGTCGGCCGGACTCCAAGATTATGAAGATACAAGATTGAAGACTTCGTCCCGTGTCCGGATGGGACTTTCCTTGGCGTGGAAGGCAAGCTTGGCGATACGGATATGTAGATCTCCTACCATTGTAACCGACTCTGTGTAACCCTAGCCCTCTCCGGTGTCTATATAAACCGGATGGCTTTAGTCCATAGGACGAACAACAATCATACCATAGGCTGGCTTCTAGGGTTTAGCCTCCTTGATCTCATGGTAGATCTACTCTTGTAACACACATCATCAATATTAATCAAGCAGGACGTAGGGTTTTACCTCCATCAAGAGGGTCGGAACCTGGGTAAAACATCGTGTCCCTTGTCTCCTGTTACCATCCGCCTAGACGCACATTTCGGGACCCCCTACCCGAGATCCGACGGTTTTGACGCCGACAATTACCTTTTGCAGTGTGGTGTCTCCGAGATTGGTTAGGTGTCACTTGGGAGCCTCCGTCCAGATTGTGGAGTTGAACCAAGGACTTTGTAAGGGAAAGGAGATCGCCTACTTCGTGAAGATCTACCCAAGTGAGGCAAGTCCGTCGTGGGTGTTGGCCATGGTGGGATAGACAAGGTTGCTTCTTCGTGAAACCTTCGTGGACTCGCGCAACTATTACCCTTCATGGGTTGAAGTCTCCATCAACTTGGATGTACGATGGCACCTCCTATCGGAACCACGCCAAAAATCTCCATGTCTACATTACGTTTTCTCCCTCCAAACTCCTCGCCTTTACCTTTATATGCAATGATTTACATTCCACTTCTATACTCTTAGAATTGCATGTGTAGGTTGATTGCTTGACTTGTGTTAAGTTGCTAAAATTTACCAAGACTTAAAATTGGGAAAAGGCTAGATTTTTATTTGGTCAAGTAGTCTAATCACCCCCTCTAGACATACTTACGATCCTACACCGGCCGTCCAAATAGGGTGTGATAAGGAATCTTGATCTCGACCACCTCGGAAGTCAACTTTTTAGCCCTGCAGTCATACTCATTACCAAAAACCACCTCCAAGGTTATCTTGCCCACTGGATATGCCGACTTACCGGGCACCACCCCATGAAAAATTGTAGAGGATTGCTTATGATCTTTGTCAGTCAAGTTCTGACGGCGAAAAATATCGTAATAGAGGATATTGATGTGGCTGCCTCCATCCATGAGCACTTTAGTGAACTTGTATTCTCCAACTTGAGGTGCCACCACGAAAGCCAGGTGACGCGAATTATCAACCCGGGGCGGGTGATCTTCACATCTCCATACAATGGGCTGCTCTGACCATCGCACTACTGCAATCAGCAGATTTGCCGTCCGCCCACTCTTTGTCGTCCACTAGCTGACGACAAAGGTAAGCTTTGCCATAAGCCAGCAGAAAGCGGACGACAAAGAGGCAGCGGATGGCAAAGGCTTGCTTCGCCATAAGCCATCTCTTTGCCGTCTGCTAGCAGACAACAAAGAATGATTTGCCGTCAGCTAGAGGATGGCAAAGAGGGGGTTTGGCCCACTACGTGTAAACCCCTAACGGGGCCCCTCTTTGTCGTGCGCTAGCAGACGGCAAAGGTGGGGCGGATGACAAAGCTTTGAAATTGACTTAACGGTCGTGCCCCCATTGTTGCCTGCTCTCTTTGTCTCCTCTCCTCTTTTTTTTCTCCCTTGTCCCACCCACACCGTCGCCGCCACACCCTCCCCGCACCGTTGCCGCCCCCTCCCCCGCCTCGTTGCTGCCCCCCTGCCTCCCCACCCCCTCCCAAGCCTCCCTCCCGCCACCTCCCCGCCACAGCGGCGGGTCGACCGCCCCCCAAGGAGCACCTCCCATCGCCGCCCCCTGTGTAACTCTTCGAGACGGATGCGCCGGGTCATTTTTAGTTATTCGCCATCATTGCCATGTCATTCGCTTGCTTGTTGCACTTTGCCATGTCATCATATGCATTTCATCTGCATGTTTTTCAAAACATGCATCCGTTCGGGTTCCCCCGGTTCTCTCTGTTGACCGTTCTAAGCCAGACCACACTCGCAGATGGCCGTTGCACCTCCCAGATCTTGTTTTCTGACCCACAGAAAAACGTTCTCGGAATGGGCCGGGAGTTGACAAGTGGTCTTGGTACATCACCGGTAGACCACTTGTATAAATTTCGTTCCATTTGGAGGTCGTTTGATGCCCCAACAGTTAACTGGGTTAACTGTCGGACCGCCTTCTCTTTGCAGCCCGCTAGCCCATATAAACCCCCTCCATACTCTCCGTCACTGGATCACGATTGTGTGGGCAAAAACCGCACCTGATTTGGACTCTCCTAGCTCCCTCTATCTTTAAATAGGTCCTCTTCCCCGAAATCTCAGGCAAACCCAAGTACACCTCCTCCTCCCACGCCGGGCACGTCCACCCCGCCGCCGGACGTGTCCGCTGCCACCCCCTCGCCCAATCACAAGCCACCATGTGCCCTCTGCTGCGTCCCACCGCCTCCGTCCTGCCGAAGCCCATCGCGGGCCCGCCCAGACCCGGATTTGTGCCATCGCCGTCAGCGGGTGCCCGCGCGCTGGAGCCACCCCGACTTCGCCACCTCACCTCGCCGGAGAGCGTGGCCCCGCCTCCCGTGCTCCGCTACCAGCCTCTGCTGTCTGGGGAGCTTCGCCGGGACCCACCGCTGCCTCGTCGCCTGCGCCCGCCTCCCGTACGCCGCGCCGCCCCGCGCGCCTTGCCGGTGCCCCGCGCCATCGCTTGCTCCTCACCGGAGCTCGCCGACCTCCGCCGTTGTGAGCCCTGCGCCTCCCCGCGCCTCCCTTCGCTGGAGACCGGCCGGATCCGACGGGCCGCAGCCGGATCCTCCGTCCCTCGTCACCCCCGGGCTCTTCCGCCGCTTACCGTGGGCCCTGCTGCGTCGCCGTCGTCGTCCGCCACCGGAACCGCCTCCCTCCCCGCCGGGACGAGCACGTCCAACTTCCTCCCTGAGCCCCTGAATCAAACACCCATCCGGATCCATCCCATCCAGTTTTCCTCGAGGTAGTTTTTTGGCCGTCCTAGGATTTTCTTCTCATGTGTGCATCTTCATCATGGTGTAACATTGAGCATGTGTCTCCGTTTTGCATGTTTGATATGTCGAAATGTTCATATCAGAGTGCCCTTGATGATGGTGGCATTTGAATTCATGTTAGTATTCATCTTGATGGCTTAATAATCGTTGCAAAACTGCTAAGTGATATAAACGGGTGAAAACTACTGTATGTTAACATCAGTTAGGTATCTTGTGAGTGGTGTAACTTTGTCTCTACTGATCCTATGGTGATGATCTTGACATGCAAACGTTCTTCTCTTCATGCTCTAGATTTTAGTTCCACTGACTTCCTTGTTTGAGTTCATCTAGGAATCATAAGCTCTGTTGCAAAAGTGCATGATGCTGTTAACTGCTGAAAATGGTTATAACTTGCCTATTTTTCATTTTTATGTCTTTTTGTGTGATTATCTTTTGAGCATCATGTCAACATGTTTTAGGAGCATAATTATGCCATCCTATTTGTGATGCAATCCATGTATTTTGATACGCCTTGTGGTCAGTGAAACAAGCTTATGAAGTGGGATACTTGCTGTTAATGTTCTGTCAAGTCTGAATCTGTCATATCATGATGACATGCTTGCTTAATACTAACAATTAATCCATGCATAATATGGAGATGCTTAGTTGACATGTTTTGATGCCCATGTTATTCTCTGTAATTAAATGCCTTTTGATGCCATATATAAGTCTTGTAGCATGTGTTTTCATTGCCATGAACATGCATAGATGTTGTTCCAGTTTTCTGTTAAATTCATGATGCCATGTTGTGAGCTTGATAGTAATTATTCTATGCCTCTTTTGTAGATGATAAAATTACATGATTTGAAGTATAAATGAGTACTCAATTCACATGCCATGGTTTTCAATTTTTGATACCATATGCCTCTGTTCCATGCTTGCAAACATGCTATGATAATGTTGTTGTTTTACACTTGCTGAAACAGTTTCAATATTCAATATTGTCTTATTGGTTCCCACTAATCCATGAGTCATATGTATATGTTGTCTTGATGTTATTTTATATTTGTTATGTTTAATTTAATGAAATTCGCTTGGTTGCTATGTATAGTTGATGTAGCATCTTTCTTTCATGCCTTCAATATGTCATCATATTAACTCTACTCATGTATATGTCCCTATGTTATAAAGTTGCATTTTGCATTGATCATATTTGTTTAATATTGATCCCTATGAACCTGATCCTTAATGATATTTGATGTATGTTATCTGTAAATGAAGTGCATGTCCAGTTTGTGTTCATATAATTCCTGTAGCATGTTTTTTTGATGATTGAAAATTGCCTACTTACTGTATGTGTTGACCCATTGCTCCTTTTTGGGCATGCTCTATATGATACTTGGTTAGAATACCATGTAGTTTCATATTATCTTGTTGCATCCATGTTTTGAGGTGTGTGCTTCATGTTTGAGTGCATTCTGCATCAATGCCATGTTTAACTTGTTTTGCTCATATCTTCTAGGCCGTAGCTCCGAATTAAATGAACTTTATATGTAGCTTGACTAGATCTTCACGTGGATCATCATGGTGTATCTTAACTTGCAGCTTAACAAATTGAACATGATGTGTATTCAGTTCTGGACCAAATTCGAAATTTGCATGTGAGGACTTACCGGAATTGTTATATGTTGTTTCCGGCCTCATTTATCCTTGCTTTGATGTGTTGTTCTTGTATGCATCATCTCTTCCATGAGTAGCATCATGTATCCTTGTCATGCATCATTCTTGGTGGAGCATTACACCTTGTTTATGTGTTATGTGTTTATCGTGTTGTTTGCTTCTTTCTGGTTGTGCTTCTTCTCGATAGTTTCTGTTTCATTGCGATCATGAGGATTCGTTCGACTTCGCTTGGTTTGTCTTCGCCCATTCGCCTTCTTCATTGACTTGTTCTTCTTCCTAGAGGGATTTCAGGCAAGATGACCGTTACCCTGCATCTCACTACTATCATTGCTATGCTAGTTGTCTCGTTGCTATAGCTATGTCGTGCTTCCTACCACTTGTTTATCAAGCCTCCCAAATTGCCATGTCAGCCTCTAACCTTTTTCACCCTTCCTAGCAAACCGTTGTTTGGCTATGTTACCGTTTTGCTCAGCCCTTGTTATAGTGTTGATAGTTGCAGGTGCAGTTGCAAGTTTTTCCATGTTGGAACATGGATATTATGGATATTTTGGGATATCACAATATCTCTTATTTAATTAATGCATCTATATACTTTGTAAAGGGTGGAAGGCTTGGCCTTATGCCTAGTGTTTTGTTCCACTCTTGCCGCCCTAGTTTCCGTCATACCGGTGTTATGTTCCTTGATTTTGCGTCCCTAACACGATGAGGGTTTATGGGCCCTTCTTGATAGTTCGCTTTGAATAAAACTCTTCCAACAACGCCCAACATTGGTTTTCCATTTGCCTAATAACAACTAAAACATAAATAGGGGATTTTTGTTAGCCCCCTAGTATTCTTAATCACCCCTCCTGGGGCCAGTGCTCCTCCGAGTGTTGGTCCGAACCGAGTAGACTGCGGGGCCACCTCGGCGAAACTCGAGGGTTGGTTTTACTCGTAGGATCTCTCATCCGGTGTGCCCTGAGAACGATATATGTGCAGCTCCTATCGGGATTTGTCGGCACATTCGGGCGGTCTTGCTGGTCTTGTTTTACCATTTTTGAAATGTCTTGTGCACGGGATCCCGAGTCTGATCGGATGTCCCGCGATGGAGGATTATCTCCGCGGATTCTGTGCTTATAATGGGCTAAGTTGGGACACCCCTGCAGGGTTTGATCTTATGAAAGCCGTGCCCATGGTTATGTGGCAGATGGGAGTTTTTAATATCCGGTTGTAGAGAACTTGACACCAGATTCGAACTAAAATACCCAACCACCTGTGTAACCGTGACGGTCACTTTTCGAGTGGGTCGACAAGAGAACACGGTGGTGTTATGTTTGAACGTAAGTAGTTCGGGATCACTTCTTGATCATTACTAGATTCCGAACGTTTGCATAGCTTCTCATCTTACTCTTGTACTCGTAAGTTAGCCACCATACATTGCTTAGTCGCTTGCTGCAACCTCACCGCTTTACCCCTTCCATACACATTAAGCTTTGCTAGTTCTAGTACCCATGGTAGTGGGATTGCTGAGTCCTCGTGGCTCACAGATTACTACAACAATAGTTGCAGGTAAAGGTAATGTGATGATCATGACGTGAGATCGACGTTTACTTGTTTTGGAGTTCTTCTGCTGCTTCCTTGTTCAGGGGATAGGTTCCTGGTCAGCAGCCTGGGCTAGCACGGTGGATGTCGTTTGAGTTTCTGTTTGTGTTTCATCCGTAGTCGTATGTTTCTCTTATGTATGATGTTGTTGTATTCATGTGGCATTCTATGCCTTCTATATGTATCACCAACTATTATGTAATGGTACGATGTAATGATATCCACATTGCAAAAGCGTCTCCAATATGCGCTTCTATCCTTGGTGGGACCTTCGATTTCCTTTAGGATAGGGCCGCATATTGGGCGTGACACCCTCCCCGCCTCGCCGTCGCCCCGTCTCCGCCCCCTCCCCGACCCGTCGTCGCCCCCCATGGTGAGCCCCTGCCAGCCCCCTGTCCCATTTCCTTTTCTGTTTTTTTTCAGTTTTTCTTTTCTGTTTAGGTTACGTTTTTTAGTTTAAGTTTTTACAGTTTAGGTTTAATTAGTTTATGTTATTTAGTTTAATTAGTTTAATTTTAAATAGTTTAGGTTTAATTACTTTAGGTTATATATTTAGCTAGATTAAATTAATTAGATTAGTGTTAGGTTTTAGTTGAATAGTCATAATTAAAGGAAGTGAAAAAAGGTGAAAAAAGAAGAAGAAAAGTAGAATAAGTAGAAGGGGGAATAAGAAGAAGAAGAACAAGAAGAGGAGGAGGAGGAGAAGAATAAAAAGTGGAGAAGATGAGAATAAAAGAGGAAAAAGTAAAAGAAGGACGAAGAAAAATTAGAAGAAGAGGAGGAGGAGTTCTGTTTATTATTTTCTGTTTAAATAATAGATATATTAGATATATATTTAGCTAGATTAGATTATATTATATTAGATTAGTGTTAGATTTTAGTTAAATAGTCATAATTAAAGGAATAAAAAAGATGAAAAAAGAAGAAGAAAAGTAGAATAAGTAGAAGGGGGAAGAAGAAGACGCGTCGGGGTGTCGTGTCGAGGGCCAAGGGGTCGAGGTGTCATGTCAAGTGTCAAGGGGTCGAGGATTTGCCATCCGGACCACGACACCCCGACCCTCCGACACCCCGACCCCTTGACCCTCGACCACGACACCCCGACCCCTCGACCCTCGACACGACACCCTGACACCCCGACCCCTGGACCCCTGACACGACACCCCGAATTGTTTTTTTATGTTCATGATGATGATACACACTAATTTTTTTATTATGTTTATGTTGTACTAATTTCGTTTATTCTTTCTCATTGCAGGTATTGACATATGGTGGGCTTGGGTCGAGAGCGCTTCGAGCCTCCTACCTCGGCGCGTGGGAGGGGTGTTGTTATTCCACCCTAGAACCTTCAGAGGGCACTGGTAGACAGCATGCACGCACCCCCATCACCTTCGGCGGGCGCTTCTTCTTCGGCCTGGAGAGAAGGTCAGCGGAAGAAGAGGGGTAGAGGTGGACGCGGCGCTAGCAGAGGTAGGAAGGTTGTTCTAGCTTCCTCGCTGCCACCCCCCCCCGTGAGTCTCTGGACCATCGGAGTGCTCTGTCTAAGGTGGACCCATCTGACCTGGACCCGTGTCGGACTCCGGTCCACGAGCCTCGAGATGACGAGGCTCTGGTCGCCGGTCGACGAGGCTCTGGTCGCCGAGCCTCAGGCCCAAGTGTCTTCCTCCCAGGAGACTCAGGTCCCATGGTCTTCCTCCCAGGAGACTAGGGTCCCAGAGTCTTCGGCAAACGTGACTCCGTAGACTAGTGACCATGATGATGATCTCGACGAGACCTTATCTGAGGATAGCTACAGGGAGAGCGAGTGGGTTGAGGAGGGCAAGAGGGTCTACCGGCGTGGTAGTACTAAGCTATCGTCCATGCCGGCGACCCGCGACCAGAGGTGGTTGATTCAGCCTAAGGGGGAGAAGTAAGTGCATTAATTTACTATTTTTAACCTTTTGCCTCTAGTTTTGTTCAAATTAATATCTAATGTGTTGGCCTTGTCATACTGCAGGGGTTGGGTACAAGCAGATAAGGTCCGCAGGCCCAACCAGGTCCTTGGTACTCTTGTCCGGCACCTCATCCCGGGGTGGGTCACGTTCCCTGGTGAGGGTGAGATTTGACAGCTAGCACTCACCTGGGAGCTATACTAGGCTGCCCCGACCCCGCCGGGGAGATGGTCGATGGTGTCGTGTGCGAGACGGTGGCCGACATTGTGAGATGACGGTTTTGGGTAAGTTCTCCTTACAGAATTAAAAATCAACAGTACCTAGTGGTTGTACTAATGATCGGTGTTGTCTTGTTTGATTGCAGACCTTTTATTTGTGTCTTGAGGAACACGAGGTGGAGGTGGCTATGGTTCTTGAAGCCGAGTGCAAGGGCCTACTTCAGAATACATGGCACGAGGCTCGGGTCCAGGTTGTCCGACACTACTACGCCTCGACTAACATCAGGAGGGAGAAGAAGAAGTGCCGCCTCAAGTATCTGAGTAAGGAGAAGTACATGACGGTAATTACCAATTCTTAAGGCCTTGTACTAGTTTCCTTGATTTGATTTGTAGGCTCAAAGCACAAGTGCTCCATGGGTGATTATGGTAATTAATGTCAACATATCTCTTGTTGGACTAACACTTTTACCTAGTATGTTTCAGATAAGTTCAACAATGGAGTGGCATGGACTTGAGTATGTGGAACCCCTTCAAGACGCTAAGGTCAAAGGATTGGCTCAAGCTCAAAGCACAGAACCTCTACATTTTACTTTTAGTGATCCAAGATCACATTGAGTCTATAGGAAAAGCCAATACTATCAAGAGGGGATGAGGTGTTGCTTAATGGCTTGCTTGCTCAAAGTACTTAGTGATATGCTCCAAAGCCCTCAACTACTTTCTCACATCCACATATGACCCAAACCAAAAGTCCAACTCGGCCCTACCAATTCTTTCTATCTGGCGCCACCGAGTTCAGATGTCATAGCCACTGACACAAACCCTACTCAAATCGGTCTCACCGATAGGGATCTCGGTATCACCGAGATGGGATTGTAATCTCTGTGTGTATGTCCATTACCAAAATTGGTCCAACCGAGTTTGTGTAATCGGTCCTACCGAGATTACAATACAAACTCTCTGTTCCTCTTTGTAACATTTAGGCCAACCGAGATGAGCGAATCGATCCCACCGAGTTTGCCTGACCAACTCTCTGGTTAGCTTATTACCAAAATCGGTCCCGCTGAGTTTGAGTAATCGGTCTCACCGAGATTACATTATGCCCTAACCCTAACCATATCGGTCCCACTGAGTTGACATGTCGGTCCCACCGAAAATCCTAACGGTCACATTATTTGCTAAATCGGTCCGACCGAGTTTGATGATTCGGTCCCACCGAGATTGGCAAGTTGTGTGTAACGGTTAGATTTTGTGTGGAGGCTATATATACCCCTCCACCCACTCTTCATTCATGGAGAGAGCCATCAGAACATGCCTACACTTCCAACATATATTTTCCGAGAGAGAACCACCTACACTTGTGTTGAGGTCAAGATATTCCATTCCTACCATATGAATCTTGATCCTTAGCCTTCCCAAAGTTGCTTTCCACTCAAATCTTCTTTCCACCAAATCCAAATCCTGTGAGAGAGAGGTGAGTGTTTTATGACTCGGTCCCATCGAGTTTGGCAAATTGTGTGTAACGGTTAGATTTTGTGTGGGGGCTATATATACCCCTCCACCCTCTCCTCATTCGTGAGGAAAGCCATCAGAACATGCCTACACTTCCAACATTCATTTTCTGAGAGAGAACCACCTACTCATGTGTTGAGGCTAAGATATTCCAATCAAGCCATATGAATCTAGATCTCTAGCCTTCGCCAAGTTGCTTTCCACTCAAATCATCTGTCCACACATTCCAATCCTATGAGAGAGAGTTGAGTGTTGGGGATCTATCAGTTGAAGCACAAGAGCAAGGAGTTCATCATCAACACACCATTTGTTACTTCTTGGAGAGTGGTGTCTCGTAGATTGGCTAGGTGTCACTTGGGAGCCTCCTACAAGATTGTGGAGTTGAACCAAGGAGTTTGTAAGGGCAAGGAAATTGCCTACTTCATGAAGATCTACCCTAGTGAGGCAAGTCCTTCGTGGGTGATGGCCATGGTGGGATAGACAAGGTTGCTTCTTCGTCGACCCTTCGTGGGTGGAGCCATCCGTGGACTCGCGCAGCCATTACCCTTCGTGGGTTGAAGTCTCCATCAACGTGGATGTACGATAGCGCCACATATCGGAACCACGACAAAAACATCGGTGTCTCCAATTGCGCTTGCACACTCCAATCCCATCCCTTTATATTCTTGCCATTTGCATGCTTTACTTTCCTCTGCTCATATACTCTTTGCATGCTTGCTTGATATGTATTGTGATTGTTAAACTTGTGCCAAAACTCCACTTCAACTTAAAGAAATTAAAAACTGCAACTTTTCTTGCTTAGAATCTATTCATCCCCCTCTAGACACCTCTTCTCGATCCTTTCAATTGGTATCAGAGCTTTGGTTTCCATAGCTTTGGTTTAATCACCATTGGAGGAAGATGGATGAGTCTACTTTGGGGAGTCTTAGACATAGAGTGCCTATACTTGATGGAGAGTACTTTCATGAGTGGAAGAATGAGATGCTTGTGATTTTCAGTGAATATCATTTGAACAAGTACATTGCTTGCCCTTGTGCACCTCATGTTGATCCTATGCATCCTACCCTTGATGAGTTAATTGACATGATTCACAATCTTTGAACTGTTAATCTTATCACTAGAGGATTTCCTAAAAACTTGATTGGAAGTTTGCCTACTCCTGAGTGTGCCTACACTATATGGAAATTTCTTGAGGAACGTTTTCCAAACTATTCCTTGAAAAATCTAGATGAAATTCTCCATAAGTCTATTACCTTGAGTAAGATGAATTCCAATGATACTATGTTTGGTGATTGTCTATTTGAGCTTACAAACCTTATGCGTGCCAAAGGAGATGTTGGAATTATTACTGATATTATTTCCAAAGCTATTAAAATTCATAACAAAGATCATTGTCAAACTCACTCTAACGAATCACCCTCTCTAGGATTTGATGCACCACATGAAGATGTTGAACATGGATACTATGATGAGGATGATGATAGTGATTTTGATCTTGATGATTCAATGAGACACTTTGGTCTCATGGCAAATCTTCGGGGATATATGGCAGGAGGAAAGGAATGGGTTCTTGACAGTGGATGTACCGATCACATGACCAGAGATAAAGATATGTTTCGTGAGCTTGCTAAAAATGATGGCCCTTGAAAGTATGTCACTTTTGGTGATAACCCAAAGGGTAAGGTGATTGGCCTCGGTAAGGTGGCCATCTCACATGATAGCTCCATTCAAAATGTCATGCTCGTTGAATCTCTTGGCTACAATTTACTTTCAGTATCTAGACTTGCTGATTTTGGTTTCAATGTCCTATTCACTGAAGTAGATTGCAAAGTGTTTCATAGAGATAATCATAAAATGGTCTTTACCGGTATACATAGTGGTGATCTTTATATTGTTGATTTCACTAAAAAGGCTCAACCTAGAACTTGTTTCATCGCTAAATCCTCTAAAGGTTGGTTATGGCATAGACGATTATGTCATGTGGGCATGTGAAAACTTGACAAGCTTATTAAAGGAAATCATATCCTCGACGTTAATGGTGTCATATTTGATAAGGATAGACTTTGCAGCGCTTGTCAAGCAGGTAAAAACAAGTTGGAGGAAAGCATCCCGTGAAGAACATCATGATCACACGGAGGCCACTCGAGCTACTTCACATGGATCTTTTTGGACCCAACGCCTACAAAAGTCTCGGTGGAAATTCTTTTGGTATAGTTATAGTTGATGATTTTTCAAGATTTACATGGGTGTTCTTTCTCTATGATAAATCGCAGGTCCAAAAGATCTTCAAAAACTTCGCTAGGAAGGCCGAAAATCAATTTGAAGTGAAGATCAAGAAGGTTCACAGCGACAACGGAACGGAGTTAAACAACGCGAATGTGGACACCTTTCTTGATGAAGAAGGGATTTCACATGAGTTCTGGGCTATGTACACACCTTAACAAAATGGAGTTGTTGAGAGGAAAAACCGGACGCTCATCGAAATGGCGAGAACGATAGTTGATGAGTACAAGACACCGAAGCACTTTTGGGCGGAAGCGGTTGAGACAGCTTGTCACGCAACAAATCGCTTGTATCTTCACAAGCTACTCTGCAAGATGGCATACGAGCTCCTCACCGATAACAACCCCAAGGTGGATACTTTTGAGTATTCGGCTCAAAGTGCTACATTCTTGATAAGCATCATCATTCTAAATTTGCTCCTATGTCTCATGAAGGTTTCCTACTTGGTTATGGCTCAAACTCTCAGACTTACCGTGTCTACAATAATTTCACCCGAAAGGTTGAAGAGATGGTAGATGTGAAGTTTGATGAATCTAACGACTCGCAAGTAGAGCAATTTCCAATTGATGTAGGAGACAAAGAACCTTCCGAAGAAATCCAAGACTTGTCTATTGGCAAGATTCGTCCAATGGAGGTGAAGGAGAGTACTTCGTCTGTCCAAGTGGAAGCTTCTACCTCATGACAAGGTGAACCAAGAGTTGATACGGAAGCATCCACAAGTGGGACACACCAAGACGAAGAAAACGAGGAAGTATACCAAGATGAATATCAACAACCTCCTTCTCCACCACGACAAGAGAATGACAACGTCAACAACAAAGAAGGCCAAGAAGAAGAACAAGATGAAGAAGATGTTCCACCAAGATCCGAGCAAAAGCTTTCACGAGTTCTAGCAAGAGTTTCTAAAGACCATCCCATCGAGCAAATCTACAATGATATCCAAACTGGGAGAATCAATCGCTCTAAAACTCGTTTAGCCAACTTTTGTGAACACTATTCATTCATATCTAACATTGAACCCATGAAGGTTGAAGAAGCTTTGGAAGATCCGGATTAGATAAACGCCATGCATGAAGAAATACACAACTTTGAGAGAAATCAAGTGTGGACATTGGTTGAGAAGCCCGACAACAACCACAACATCATCGGTACCAAATGGGTGTTTCGCAACAAGCAAGATGAAGATGGACAAGTAGTTCGCAACAAAGCACGTCTCGTCACCCAAGGCTACACTCAAGTCGAAGGTATGGACTATGGTGAGACATATGCCCCCGTTGCTAGATTTGAGTCCATACGCATCTTACTTGCCTATGCTAATCACCATGATATCACCTTGTACCAAATGGACATTAAAAGTGCTTTTCTAAATGGTGAAATAGAGGAGGAATTTTATGTTAAGCAACTTCCCGGCTTTGTCAATCCTAAGAAACCTAATCATATTTACAAACTTCACAAAGCTCTTTATGGTCTTAAACAAGCTCCTAGAGCGTGGTATAAATGCTTGACCAAGTTCCTTATTGAAAAAGGCTTTGAAATTGGAAAAATTGATTCTACTCTTTTTACTAAAAGGGTTAAGGAGAATTATTTGTATGCCAAATCTATGTTGATGATATTATATTTGGTTCAACTAACCCTCACTTTAGTGAGAATTTTGGAAAGCTAATATGGGAGAAGTTTGAGATGTCGATGATGAGTGAACTCAAATTATTTCTCGGTTTGCAAATCAAGCAAACTAAGGAAGGTACCTTTGTCTCTCAAACAAAGTACACCAAGGACTTATTCAAGAAGTTCAATATGCAAGAATGCAAAGGTATGACTACACCCATGCCTACTAGGGGACATCCTGATTTGACCAAAGATGGTGAACCGGTTGATCAAAAGGTTTATCGCTCTTTGATTGGTTCTTTGTTATATCTATGTGCTTCACGTCCCGATATTATGCTAAGTGTGTGCATGTGTGCACGACATCAAGCGGCTCCTAAAGAATGTCATCTTAAGGCCCTGAAAAGGATAGTGAGATACTTAATTCACACACCAAATTTTGGCATTTGGTATCCAAAGAGGGCCTCTTTTAATCTTGTTGGCTACTCCGACTCGGACCATGCCGGTGACAAGGTTGATAGAAAGTCCACTTCGGGTACTTGTCAATTTGTTGGTAGATCTCTTGTGTCTTGGTCTTCCAAGAAACAAAACTCGCTATCCTTATCCACCACCGAAGCGGAATACATTGCCGCTGGTTCATGTTGTGCTCAATTACTTTGGATGACCCAAACTCTTAAAGATTATGGGATATATGTGAAACATGTTCCATTGCTTTGTGACAATGAAAGTGCTATCAAGATTGCTAACAATCCCGTGCAACACTCTCGAACTACGCGTATTGAAGTTCGTCATCATTTCATTCGAGATCATGTTGCCAAAGGGGACATTAATCTTAAGCATGTTCGCACCGACAAGCAATTTGCGGATATATTCACTAAACCACTTGATGAGAAAGTGTTTCGCAAGTTAAGAGGTGAATTGAACATCATTGATGCTTCAAACTTGGAGTAGGAACTCCATTTTATACATGCAAGACATGAGCATATGACTAATCCTTGATATTTCTCTTATGATGATAATCTTATATTTGTACCTTGCATGTTATCTAACCCGTGTAGGTACTTGGATGAATCTAAATCTATGAGATTGCAACTCACTCACATCTTTAAATCTCTACATCACCAAGTCTCTACACAACGGTGGTTGAAGACAAGGAAGCACGAAACCCTTCTAAAATATCCTTTGACAAATTCTATTTTTGAACTTTATGTTTGTCATTTTGGATACACAAGTGCTCTTCCTTGCAAAACTAACCCATGTAGGTAGATGAACTCAAATTCCAAAGTGGTGCTCCCAACTCTTGATGAGCTACATCAACCTTGAGCAACCCACATAAGTTCAACTACATCATCACGATCAACACCACCACCCAAGGTATGTTATTCCATCTTAGAGAAGCTTTACTCCAAGTCATGAGTCAAAGAAACTCAACAAGATGTGAATACATCAAGATGCTTAAACAAAAAGTGGTAACCCAATTTTGAGCTTAAACGATGAGTATGACGCATGATCAAGTGATCTCACTTGACTCCTTAGTCAATATACTCTAACATAGGTGACTTTGTCGCCGACCAACTCTAGATGAAGTTTTCTTGTGTTCTTTTCTGTGCTCTTGCATTTGTCTCATGCATATTTGTTTCCCTTTCAAAAAAAACCTTCATCTAGATTTCTTTTCTGTTTCTATTTGTTCTGCATTCCCTGCATCCAATTCATTGCAAATCCTTCAGTTAATTCCCTGCAAATCCTTATGAGATCTTACTTGTCTAGTGAGCTGAGGTGACAAGTGTTTTCTCTATGATGGACTCGGTCACACCGGTATATTGCCTTCGGTCCAACTGAAACCATTCGGTGCAACCGGAGCATAAAACTCGGAGCCACCGATTTCACAGCAGGAAAGACATTTTGCCACTTGTTCCTGCATTCTTTTTTGATCCAGCTCCACTCAATGATTCCTGTCCTCTACCAGCATCACATTTAACTTGCTTCTTTGTTCCGTGACTCAAGGACCAAACCCATTTGTGACAAAAATCCAGAAGACCCTTCTTTGAAATTGATGTCAAAGGAGGAGAGAGAGATCACATCAAAGCTTAATCATATCTATAGGGGGGAGAGAATACTCAAAGGGAGAGAGGACCCCAGATGCTTGATATTCAAGAGGAGAGAAGTCACATGTCTTTAAGAGGGGAAAGACATGTTTGTTTGCATTAGCTCCATCTCTTTTTGTTGAGCTCTGATTTTCTGTCCCCTATCTTCTCCCAGTATCCCATGATAGATTTAGGGGGAGCAAGACAGATAAGGGAAAGAAATCCTTAAATTCATTGCACATCTTTACCTTTGGGGACATGTCTATGTTCAATGTGGCACTTAGTACTCACTCTACATGTCATCCCAATCTTGGTTCTCTCGTGGTTTCCTTTGTTTGCTCTGGCTAGTAGGTGTATCTGTGTTATCTAACTTTGTTTATGCAGGTTCATTCCATCCTAAGCCAACTCAAGACCACAAGGTAAGTATATGCATCACAGTCATGTGTATGCGGTTTTCTTGTTGATGTACATACTGTTTGCAAGAAGGACTCATGAGCATGAAGGTACATTTTCCATATTCACATCTTTTGCTCTGATGCATATAGCCAAGATACATGTAACACATTGCTTACTCTGTCATGCTTATGCATACACTTGCTCCTATATTCAATATTCACATGATTGCATACATGTAGGGGGAGCCTATGAATGTTACATGTCTTTCCAAAGCTTTACTTGTTATTCTCTATATCTTTATCTAAAGCTTTGATGTATGTTGTCATCAATTACCAAAAAGGGGGAGATTGGAAGCACAAGCGCTCGCTGGGTGATTTTGGTAATTAATGTCAACATATCTCTTGTTGGACTAACATTTTTACCTAGTATGTTTCAGATAAGTTCGACAATGGAGTGGCATGGACTAGAAGATGTGGAACCCCTTCAAGATGCTAAGGGCAAAGGATTGGCTCAATCTCAAAGCACAAGACTCTGCATTTTACTTTTAGTGATCCAAGATCACATTGAGTCCATAGGAAAAGCCAATAGTATCAAGAGGGGATGAGGTGTTGCTTAATGGCTTGCTTGCTCAAAGTGCTTCGTGATATGCTCCAAAGCCCTCAACTACTTTCTCACATCCACATATGACCCAAACCCAAAGTCCAACTCGGCCCTACCGATTCTTTCTATCCGGAGCCACCGAGTTCAGATGTCATAGCCACTGCCACAAACCCTACTCAAATTGGTCTCACCGATAGGGATCTCTGTCTCACCGAGATGGGATGGTAATCTCTCTATGTATGTCCATTACCAAAATCGGTCCAACCGAGTTTGTGTAATCGGTCCTACCGAGATTACAATGCAAACTCTCTGTTCCTCTTCGTAACATTTGGTCCAACCGAGATGATCAAATCGGTCCCACCGAATTTGCTTGACTAACTCTCTGGTTAGCTTATTACCAAAATCGGTCCCGCCGAGTTTGAGTAATTGGTCTCACCGAGATTACATTATGCCCTTACCCTAACCATATAGGTCCCACCGAGTTGACATGTCGGTCCCACCGAAAATCCTAACGATCACATTATTTGCTAAATCGGTCCGACCGAGTTTGACGATTCGGTCCCACCGAGTTTGGTAAGTTGTCTGTAATGGTTAGATTTTGTGTGGAGCCTATATATACCCCTCCACCCACTCTTCATTCGTGGAGAGAGCCATCAGAACATGCCTACACTTCCAACATACATTTTCTGAGAGAGAACCACCTATACTTGTGTTGAGGTCAAGATATTCCATTCCTACCCTATGAATCTTGATCTCTAGCCTTCCCCAAGTTGCTTTCCACTCAAATCTTCTTTCCACCAAATCCAAATCCTGTGAGAGAGGGTTGAGTGTTGGGGAGACTATCATTTGAAGCACAAGAGCAAGGAGTTTATCATCAACACACCATTTGTCACTTCTTGGAGAGTGGTGTCTCCTAGATTGGCTAGGTGTCACTTGGGCGCCTCCTACAAGATTGTGGAGTTGAACCAAGGAGTTTGTAAGGGCAAGGAGATCGCCTCCTTCCTGAAGGTCTACCCTAGTGAGGCAAGTCCTTCGTGGGCGACGGCCATGGTGGGATAGACAAGGTTGCTTCTTCGTGGACCCTTCGTGGGTGTAGCCCTCCATGGACTCGCACTACCGTTACCCTTCATGGGTTGAAGTCTCCATCAACGTGGATGTACGATAGCACCTCCTATCGGAACCACGACAAAACCATCCGTCTCCAATTGCGTTTGCACACTCCAATCCCATCCCTTTACATTCTTGCAATTTGCATGATTTACTTTCCGCTGCTCATATACTCTTTGCATGCTTGCTTGATATGTATTGTGATTGTTAAACTTGTGCCAAAACTCCACTTCAACTTAAAGAAATTAAAAACTGCAACTTTTTTTGCGTAGAGTCTATTCACCCCCTCTAGAAACCTCTTCCCGATCCTTTCATAGGCCTAGCGCTGAAATTTCTATTTGTCTAACTTAGGTGCCCCCGAGATGGTGCGCGGATAGGATGGACTGTTGGGAGAGGTTGGTGATGACTGGTGCTCTCCCCAATGGCTAGCCACCCACAGCAAGGCCAGGGACAAGCGTTCGTAGATGCGAGGTCTGCCGCACCATCAAGGGAGCTCCAACCTATTTGAGTATGGGGATCACTGGGTATGTGGTTAGATTGATGCAATTTCATTCTTCGTGCTAGCTTTAATTACTAATTTACCCCTGTTCCTCTGTTTCAGGCAAAATACAACAAGAAGGAGGTGCTACCGCTATACGACCTCTATGCCATGGCCCATAGTGCCCCATACAAGAAGGCCAAGGCATTCTCGGAGGATGACCTCAATCATCCAGAGAGCTTCACCAACATCTCCTCCCACAACAAGCTTGTGAGGTAGAGAGACTGGGGGAAGGAGATAAAAGGCGAGGACTTCAACCCAAGCCAGAGTCCTTTTGATCCTGAGCTCGTGGTGCTATCTGGTGATGGGAAGAAACATGGCGACGTAGCCATTGGGGATGGGATCATACATTGTCATAGAAGTCTCTCGGAGATCAAGAAGCGGCAGACAAAGTCTCTTCCCGAGATGGAGCCTCGACCACGACCAGTGGATCTCGCTATCGAGGCTAGGGCCCAAGAGCTTGTGGTGGAGGCAACCAGGCAGGCGGACGAGAAGGTGAGGGACATGGAGGAGAGGACAACTAATCTGTTGGAGGCGGAGAGGAACCGGAACGATGCGAGTCATCGGGCCCTATACGAGATGCTCGTGGTAAGTTTCTCCCGCATAGTAGTCAAATCATGCATGCAATGTCCGTTTCATTACTAACTCATATGACTGACTCCTGAAAACAAAATGTGCAGTCTGTGTGCGAGTAAACCAGCCAGACCGCTCCGCCAATGCCCTAGATTGCTATAGCAGACACGGTGAGTTCCATTTGAATGGTCATTAGTTACTAGTATTCACATTTCAGTTGCATCATGTTAACTAAACATTGCAAATGATCTTACATGCAGCACGCCTCCCACAAAGGATCGACCGATCCTTCTCTGTCTCACGGTGGCGCAACTCCGACTAGCCCTTCACCTCCCGGATCATGGTAAGTTTTCCCAAGTGTTTTGCTTAACAAATTCTTTGTTAGCTAGAAAATCGCATATAACAACCTAGGATAGCTCAATAATGGTATATAGCTAGCTTAGCTAGTTTATTTATGACATAATTAGCTCACTTAGGTATAGAATGGCATAACAACCTAGGATAGCTCAATAATGATCTGTAACTAGCTTAGCTACTTCATTTATGACATGATTAGCTCACTTAGGTACAAAATGGCATAACAACCTAGGATAGCTCAATAATGATCTATAGTTAGCTTAGCTACTTAATTTATGACATAATTAACTCACCTAGGTACAAAATGGCATAACAACCTAGGATAGCTCAATAATGATCTATAATTAGCTTAACTACTTCATTTATGACATAATTAGCTCACTTATGTACAAAATGGCATAACAACCTAGGATAGCTCAATAATGATCTATAATTAGCTTAGCTAGTTCATTTACCTAGCTTAGCTCTAAAATGACTTACACGCTTAGCATTTTTACCTACCTTAGCTAAAAAATGGCATTTTTAACTACCTTATTTAGAAGAAGAGTAAGAAGGAAGAAGAAGACGAAGAAGCAATCATCATCATCTTCTTCATCTTCTTCTTCTTCTTCTTCTTCTTCTTCTTCTTCTTTTTCTTTTTCTTCTTCTTCTTCTTCTTCTTCTTCTTTTTCTTGTTCTTCCTCTTCTTCTTTTTCTTATAGCTAGCCTTCTTCTTCTTCTTCTAACTTTCAACTTTCCTAATTTGCAGATTTGCTTGAGATGAGGAAGCTAGCATTGATGGAAACTTGTTGCAAAGATTTACTTGTGCTTGTGCTTCCGTTTTATTTGTGGAAACTTGTTGGATATGTTGTTGGTTGGAAACTTTTGGATATCTCTTGTTGCAAACTTATTGTATATATGGAAATGTTGGAAACTTGTATATATCTCTTGTTGGAAACTTATTGTTGAAATTATTTTGAAATGTGTGTGTGTGTATATATATATATCTATGAAATTCTGTCAAAATTGAATGAATTTAAGAAAAAACAGGGGCTATATAGACACTTTGCCGTCTGCTGGCGGACGACAAAGAGCTTTGCCGTCTGCTGGCAGACGACAAAGAGCTTTGCCGTCTGCCAGCAGACGGCAAAACTGCCACATGGCAGCAACATGTGCAACCTGGGATTAGGGGCTGGCCTATTTGGCAGATTTGCCATCAGCCAGCAGTCGACAAAGGCCTTTGCATCTTTGTCGTCCGCTGACTGAAGGCAAAGCACGCTGTTAACCGCTTAACAGACCTAAACTGCCACATGTACCATCCAAGCTCTTTGATGTCTGCCAACGGACGACAAAGGCCTTTTCTTCTTTGCCATCCACCAGCGGACGGCAAAGAGGCCTTTGCCGTAGCCTGTTCAGTCGGACGTGTTGCCGTCTGCTGGTTGATGGCAAAGGTCTTTGCTGTCTGCCATGTATGCCTTTGCCGTCAGCCTTGGCGGACGGCAAAGTTCCTGATTCCTGTAGTGTCGTAAGTACGGGGGACCACCAGCTCAACCGCATTCACCGCCCTCTTGTGAACCTTTTGATCTCGTTTGCACAAACTCGTGGTAAACACATGATATGGACCACTATTCAGCTGCTTCGTATTACTCGGATAACCAGATTGCTGCTGCTGCTGATTACCCTGATTCGATTTCTGGTTAAAACCGCCTTGATTGCATTGATCCTGAAATAAAGAGTTTGAGCCACCACCTCCAAAGCCGGGTCCGTGAGAGCCGGATCCTGACACGCCGTAGGGGCCCTGGTTACCCTGATAAAAACCGGAATTCCTATACTCCCTCATGATGAAGCAATCCTTCCAGACATGAGTGGTCAGCTTATTTGGAGTACTATGCTTCGAGCAAGGCTCATTCATCATCGCCTCAAGGTTGAATTTTGGCCCGCCAAACCGAGGTGCTGATGACTTTCCCTTACGATGTTGATTATTACTCTGAGCATTGGTATTAGCCACAAAGTCTTAACTGCTATCAATTTGCTAGCGCTTACCATTATTGCCATGACCCGCCACGTTGTGATGCCGTCCCTTTGCATTGACGTTCTTCTTCCCTTGCAAGCCTTTTCCTCATCATACTCAGGGTCCTTAGTGGTGTCAGAACGAACATACTTCACAAGAGATGCCATGAGCTCCCCCATGTCATTGCAATGGCCCTTGAGGCACCCCAGCTTCTGTTTGATGGCAAGGAAACGACATTTTTTTCTCCAAAATCATGATAGCTGAGCCGGCATTGATGCTGTCTGATGAGTGGATAATGGCCTAGATCCGGCGTACCCAATGAGCGGTTGATTCACCCTCACTTTGGACGCAAGTATCTAAATCAAGAATCGACATGGGCTGCTTGCATGTATCCTTGAAATTCTGAATAAAACGCGCCTTCAATTCATCCCATGATCTGACAGAATTAGGGGGCAATCCTTTAAACCAGGTACGAGCTGGCCCATCCAGCATCATGGTAAAATACTTAGCGCACGCAGCATCATTGACATCCAACATCTCTATGGCCATCTCATAGCTCTCAATCCAAGCCTATGGGGGTTAACAGCTGTGTAATTTGGAACTTTCCAAGGGCACTCGTAGTATTGGGGTAACCGCTCATTGCGTAGAATTGGTACTAAACATGGCACACCCACCGTCCTGGAAGTCACCCCAGCTTCTATGGACATCAAAGGGTGTAAATGAGGCTGCTGAGCCACCAACTGAGCCGCCTGCTCCCCCTCATGGCAAGCCCATGCTTGATCTACCAACAACTGAGCATGGTTATTAGCCCATGGCAGGTCATGCCCATGCAGCTCGTTACGATGCCGCTCACTGCTTGAAACCTCCGGTGACTCCATGCCGGCTATAGCTTTGACTCGGACGCGGAGTTGAGTGGATTCGATCGCGGCTGTAGGAGTAACCTGCCTATTGAGCCACCGACGTTTGAAGAAGTTCTACGGCTTTCTGAGTGTCAGCCACCTTAGGACTCTCGCCTGTCACCGGGAGAGCCGCCAATCGTGACGCCGCAATGATCATGTTGTCCAATGGGTTAGAGAAGTGACCCGGAGATGTTGAGACTCGCTGAGGCAGGCTTAAATTGATATGAGCCAGATCCGCCACATGGGGTTGAGCCACCGCTCCAGTCCTTGGCGCTTCAGGGCCCGGGGTCACGTCGGGCGGGTTACTTGGTCCTGCTCCAGGCGTATTGAAGAGATTTCTTGCATCGAACTCATGAGGTAGACGACTCTAGTATCTTGTGTAAAAGATAGCATTTGATGCATTCTGGTCCAAGCTTAAGCGAAAGTTTTCTGCTTGAATCCGTTGCAATTCCATCTCCAAGCCGACTCTCTCTGTCACCATCCTGGTATTTTCCATGTTAAGATCTTACTTAGCTTGAGCTATCTCATCATGCAACTTCGCAACATCCACATTATGTTGCGCTTTGTTCACCGGGGTTACCTCCACCATCAGCAAAGTTGCCAAGGCCTCCAAAAGTTCAGATAAAACTAGAGTCGGCGGGCACACAGGGCCTCCTACCCCAGCTGCCGCAGCGGCTGCTGAACCGGAAATCATTGCTATCGCAGTTGAGGAATTCTGCACCGGTTACATGCCGAACATGAAGATTGCAACCCGGTTCGGTGGCGCACAGGGGTCCGGAATACTGTCGCCATCGGAACAACCCCAAGCCTATCATCTTGCAATTGATACATGGAATTGGTCTCGCCGGTTGAGGACTCATCGCCAGAGTAGACGACCGTCTCTCCACCAGACACAGATCCTCCCTCAAGATCCACTCGTTGAGTAAATCCCATAAAGGAACGCTTTAGGGCAGCTTGAACCTTGGCGGGTCCCGCGTGCTGACCCATCTCGATGATGTTGGTGCATGTGTCCGGCTCAGGCTCCGACTCACCGATCTTGCTGATGAACACATGGATTCCACCGAAGGGGACCCGGTATCCATATTCGAGTGAATCGGCCTCGGTACCCCATCCTGTGTCATTGATGTAGATTTTGCCGTGGCGAATTTCGGTCATCCGGCCCACGGCGTATCCCTTGATCCCTGAGAAGCTTCCCTTTAAGAACTCAAAACCACCATGCTCTAGCCCCACAGTGGGCACCAACTGTCGTGGATTTAACATGGCATATGCCCTAGCAAAAGGACTTAGGTGTGGAGCCATCGCAGCTAGGTTAGCTTAAAGGGGTTGAACGGGACAAAGGACACAAAGAGTTTACCAAAGTTCGGCCCCTCTCAATGAGGTAAAAGCCTACCCCTGCTTTCAGTTGTATTGCTTGTGTTTTAGTTACCAAGGAGCGAATACGCTCGACCTAGTACTCGATCAATTGTCTCTTCCCCTCATCCGTAGCCGGGTCACCCCTTTATATATATAGGTTGGCGCCCGGCGGCTTACAGAGTCCCTGTCGGCTCACACAAACGTGACCGGATCGATTTCCAACTAAGCATGCCTTTCAGAGCAAGTTAACCATATGGCGGCTCATCTTTTTGGGTCTTGAGTCACCTCCGGGCTTTGGGCCTTCAATAAGCTTGATCGATGAACCACCAGTTTCATTCTTAAGTTGCCGATGGCATGACCCGGCCCCTCCTGGGCGGGTCATACCTAGGAGTTATTTCCCCAACAGAAATGATGCCCATTGGGCCTGGCATCTTCAAGGTGTCGTAGGCATGGTGGGATGCCGCCATGAACTTGGCCATGGCAGGGCGCCCAAGAATTCCATTGTACGGAAGGGGCAGGTCGACCACATCAAACACAATATTCTCAGCCCGGTAGTTCAACTCACTCCTTGGAATGTGCTAGTGGCCTAAAGCTCTTGGTCTGCTATATGGAGCATGTTGAGAACATGTGGGGAGATCAGATTCAACCCAGCCCCGGCATCAACCAACATCTTTGTGACCTTTAGGTTGTGGATCGTTAGGGAGACAACAACGGCAGGCACCCTACTGCAGTGGTGCAGTCAGGGTGATCCTCCTGATCAAAGATTATGGGCATGTGTGACCATTTGAGTGGTTTCTGAGATATTGGCACTAGCTCCATGGCATTGACTTCATGTGCCCACTGTTTAAGTTGGTGGTGAGAGGAGTGCAAAGAAGCACCCCCGTCAACGCACAGGGCGTCGGTGGCCTTCTGGAATTCCTGCTCACTGGTTTCCTCTTCATCCCCTTCATCACATCCATCATCATAATCCTCCTCCTCTCTGCCCCTGGAGAGTTTCCCTTAGTTCCAAGGAGCTTTGCCGGGGTGATTTGCTTCACCGCCCTGGCCCTTACCGCCAGTACCGTTTTTGCCTTCTTGGTGGTACTAGGTGTGCCCAATCCCTCAACAGTCATCACTGCCTTATCCTTGCACTTATTATTCTTCTTCTTTTGGCTAGTGGTCTCGTCATCATCTTCCGAGTCGACGTCGACACAATCCTCCTCTCCGGGAAGTTTCCTCCCTTCCTCCACCCGACCACATTTGTCCACCAAGGTGTACATCTCCTTCACAGTCTTGGGCAGCTTAACATTCATCTTGGAACATATCCTTCGGTTGCACACATTAGACTGAAAGGTGGTTATCACAACTGCTAGGTGGTTGTCTGGGATATTCCTATGAACTCTTCTGAACCTTTGCAAGTACTTCCGCAAAGTTTCTCCTTATTTCTAGTGGAGGAGCTACAAATCGCTGGGCCGCCCTGGTTCTTGATGGCCTGCCGTAAAGGCGCCAATGAACTCATGGCACAGATCAGCCCAGGATGAGATGGAGTTCTCCGGCAAGTGCATCAACCAAGACCTCACATTAGACTTAAGTGCTAAAGGGAAATAATTGGTGAATACGTTCTCGTACGTTCCTCCAGCAGCCTGAACAACAATGGTGTAGATGCTCAAGAACTCTGTCGGGTTCAATTGTCCATCATACTTCTCAAGTATCTCTGGCTTGAACATGCGAGCGGATGGCCAATGGACTTGTCATAGCTAACGTGTGAAGGTAGGGCATCCAACCTCGAAAGGTAGGTACCAGCCATCTCCAAGCGTGGGCTCGTTGACATTGGGGCTGTCACAGCTGTTGGGTTGGAAGTGGTCATCACAATGCTGCATGGTGACTGCGCGTGCGACTTCCCTCCACCCGTCCTTCGGGGATCGCCATGGTTCTTGCCGTGTATGAGGATCAGAGGAATCCATCGAGACATCATTGGCCTCTTGGATACGTGGCTGTCGCACAGCCTGCCGAGGCAGGGACTGCACCATGGGGCAGCCCCTTTTATGCGGCCAGCCGCACGAGCCGTTGCTGTCGCCTATGGAAGCCGAGGTGCCAGCCCGCTGTGATCCTCCCGCCTCAGCGAAACCGATCAATCTTTGGATAGTGGCTCGCCACTCGTCCATCTGATCAGCCGCTGGTGGGAATCTCAGCAGCAAGTGGGCCTATGCCATGGCTTCGAAGGTGGTGCTTGGCATGGGTGAAGATGATGAATACTACCGTGTTGCTTGGCTCCTAATGGCGTTGGTGGCGACCGCGTCGTGTCCTTGCTGTCGTGAGCCAGCCGCCTGGATAGCACGTTCACGCAGCAGAGGTGCTTAAGGGCCGGCGGCTTTGTCGGGCACAATAGTTGGGCTGGCTTGTTCTGGAGGCGACGCATGCCTCGTGGCTGTACCAATGGCGGGGGCGGGCGGAGGGTTGCAATTCGCCTCAGAACGAGCGCCACCACTGTGGTTGTGCCCTTCGGCATGGAGATAGGGTACAGTTAAAGTAATTCGCCCACCCGTACGTCGAGGAGTGTGGCCATTAGGATCTTGTTGCTGCTTCCCTTCCCCGGCATCTCTTGCTTTTTCTTTGGCCGCGGGGATGGTGGTGCCAATGCCTCCTGCATCGACCACGCCTCCCACGACGTCCACGTCTTCACGCGCCCCCTCATTTGCCATGACGTTGGCAATCGCGGGCGCAGAGCCGTTGAGGCAGACGGGTGATTTGCAGCTCCGGGTTTCTTCTTAGGCGCCATAGTAAACGGCGCCGCCGACGATGAAAACAACGATGAGTATGATGCGCCGCTCATGCTTTGCGATTCGCAGAAGTTAGTCCCCTTGCCTGGAATGCCAAAGATGTCGTGGGGAACCATGGCCACCTATGGGGCTACGAGCCCCTTTCTGATTCGGCGGGGGGATGGCACATTGCACAAAGAGCGGATGAGCGTGAGGTGGCACTTCAGAGTTCACACGAGTAGTTTTTACCCAGGTTCTGTCCGTCGCGTGGCATAAAACCCTACTCCTGCTTTGGTGGATTGATGGTGGATTGTGGTGGAAAGCATGACCCTCTTGCCCGAGAGGATTGCCTTGGGATGAGAACAGCTATGTGCGGATGAGTGTACAAGGGTCCAAATCATTTCTATGGTTGTCATGGGCCTCCTTTTATAGATCAAGGGGACACCAAAGTGGCAAATCATTCATTATGCACAGATTAGATAGCAAACAGTGCTATCATACCTAACTCTGCAGGATGACAGAGCGCATCAAATGCACCGCTCAATGTCACATCATAGCTTGCCCGGCAGGCTCTTCCGGGCCATTTCGCAGCTTGGCGCCTGCTTGAGCGACACGTCGCGGGACGGGTGTCGCTTGTAGGTATTTTCTGTAGGAGGTGGCTGCCATGTGGCATTCAGCAGCCACTTAGTCGCCTTGGAGATTGACACCGCACTGATCAACGAATACGTCGTGGTGAAGTGGTTTGTATTTGTTGGTCCCGGCAGGCCTGCCGGGACAATTAGGGGGGCTCACTTCCGGGGATAACCTTGCCTCCGCTACGCTCGCCTGCCCGACAGGGGAGGTTTTTCCCTTAGCAGTATCTTTCCCCCTGGCTAGTCTTGGCCTTCTCAATCTGTGCTTGGATCCTTCAAGGGGATCGATCCATCTTGCTTGAGTTGACCATGGTGTTGTGAATTTGTCCACGTGCCTGTGCACAGTCTAGGCAATGGACCCAGGGTTTGTTGCACCAACAAAACTGATACATACTAGACCTTCGGGCTACTCTTTTCGCTTCTTCTTGCTCTTAGGGAAGTTCTCCAGTTTGGAGGAAATGGACTATGTGCCTTGCCCAAGTTGGAGCCCGGGGCTCGGTAACGAAGACTAGCGGCCCCTCCTCATTCGTGGGGGCGCATCCCTCAACGGAAGGTTCCAATGGCCATGCAAGAAAGTGCAGCCCTGCAATTGAAGGGGATTTGTTTCTGGCAGGGTCCCTGCCAGGAACCCCAAGGGGTTCTTCTAGGAGAGGCTTACTAGAGTCCAATTTCCTCCTCTTTCTGGCCATTGTTGTTGGGGATACGAAGCGCTAAGTAAGATGGACAAAAAAAGTTCCTGGTTCCACAGGTAGCTTCTGCACAATGCACTTCGATAGATGATCAGCAATGTTATATTTCGCACGAGGCACGTGCTTTGTTTGCAATCCGTCAAAGTGCTCCTCCAATCTTCTCACTTCCTTGACATATGCGTCCATCAATGGACTCTGGTAATCTTTGTTGACTTGTCTAACCAAAAGCTATGAATCTCCTCAAAAGATCAACTTCTTCATTCCCAATTCTGTGGCAATCATGAGCCCAGCAAGGAGCCCCTCATACTCTATTGTATTGTTGGTCGCCTCTTTCTGAGGAAAATGCATTTGGACGATATACTTCACGTGCTCCCCAGTAGGAGCGATGAGAAGCACGCCAGCCCCTGCACCTTGGAGGGAGAAGGCGCTATCGAAATAAATGATCCATTCTTGGGGGTGATTCCTTGCTGGGAATAATTGTTTCTTGCACTTCCTCATCAGGGGTTGGCGTCCATTCTGCAATAAACTCTGTCAATGCCCTGCTCTAAATTGTTGACATGCTTTCCAACTTCAGGCCAAAGTTGGATAACTCTAGAGCCCATTCCACTATTCTGCCTACAGCCTCTGGGTTTCGGAGTATCATTTGCAAAGCGTGTGACAACCATGATCTCATGGGCTTGGAAGTAGTGGCGCAATTTCCTTGAGGCCATGACGGGGCCAAAAATCAATTTTTGCACACCAGAATACCTGGATCTAGCCCCCTGTAATAGGGAACTGACAAAGTATATTGGGCGCTACACCAATTTCTTCCTTGCTGCGTCCTTGGGTTGCCTTCATAGTCGTGCTTCTCTTTGTCCTAATCCATATTTGACCTTGGGATATCGTCTCTTTCTACTCTTGGCAGGATGTATCGTGAGGTTGTTGTTTCCTCCACATCCCGCTGTGCTACCAATGGAGCACTGACCACCTAATTAGTTGCTGCCAGATATAGCAACCAAAGTGGGCACAGAAGACAAGTAGGTCTTCAGATCTTGCAATGCCACATCTGCTTCCGAGGTCCACTTCATAGGTCCAGCTTTCTTCAAAATTTTGAAGAATGACAAGGCGCGCTTGGCAGACTTGGAGATGAATTTGCTAAGCGCGGCAATGCATCATGTTAGATGTTTCACATCTTTAAATGTCATGGGTTCCTAGATCTACTCGATGTCCTTGATCTTATCTGGGTTGTCTTTGATCCCGTGGTGAGACACAAAGAAGCCAAGTAGCTTACCGTAGGGAACACCAAACACACACTTCTCCGAGTTTAGCTTCAAGTTTATCTTGCGTAGATTGGCAAATGTCTCTTCCAAATCTTGGATTAGGGTCGATTTGTCCTTGGTCTTGACCACGATATCATGCATATAAGCTTCAATATTCATGTGCAACTGTGGCTCCAAACCAATTTGGACTGCTCTTGCAAAAGTGGAGCCAACACTTTTCAACCCGAAAGCCATGCGCACAAAGCGGTATGTGCCACATGGGGTGATGAGGGAAGTCTTCTCTTCATCTTTCTTAGACATGAATATCTGATGGTACCTAGAGTATGCATCCAGAAAGGAGAGCAAATCACATCCACAAGTGGAATCCACAATCTGGTCAATGCGCGGCAACGGGAATGGGTCCTTCAGGTATGTGTTGTTCAAATCCGTGAAATCTACACACAACCTCCATTTCCCATAAGCCTTGCGCAACCCGACTAGGTTTGCTAACCATGTTGGATGTAGTACTCCTCCGACCAAACCAACTGCCTTAAATTTCTTAATCTCTTCGGCAATGAACTACTACCACTCCAAGGCCTGCTTCCGCACCTTTTGCTTGACGGGTCGGGCATGTGGGCAAATAGCAAGGTGTTGCTCGATTACCTCCCCGGGAACACCGGGGATATTAGATGGTTGCCAAGCAAACACATCGAAATTCACCCACAGGAAGGCAACCAGCGTGCTTTACTATTTGTCATAGAGGGTGGCACTGATGGTAAAAGTACCATCAGTACCAGCCAGCCCTGCCGGGACGTTTTTACATGGGGTGCAGCAGCCTTGGCCCTCTTGCTGTTGGAACTCTCCGGCATGTCATCAACAGGTGCGGCACACTCTGTAGAGGCACGCTTCCTGGATTCCTTTCCTGTGTCCCTACTATCCTTCTTCTTTCCCGTGCTTTCCTTGGCTGGCACTACGGCTTCGGCAGCCTCTACCGCAACAGCATCCCGGTACACCTTATCAATGCAGATCATCGCGTTTTTCTTATCCGATGGAATGGAAATGACGCCCATCGGTCCTGGCATCTTCAAGGTGTTGTTGGCATAGTGGGATTCTGCCATTAACTTGGCCAGGGCCGGGCGCCGAAGGATACCATTGTATGACAGGGGGAGGTGAACCACATCAAACACCATCTTCTCAGTTTTGGTAGTTCAACTCTCCCCCAAATGTCACGGGCAACATGATCTTTCCCTTAGGGCGACTCCTGCTGGGATTGATTCCTTGAAACATGCCTGTGACCTTCAGCACTTCGTCTGCTATCTAGAGCTTGCTGAGAACTTGAGGGGAAATCTGATTCAAGCCAGTGAGGGAGTCCTCGATTAAGGGGTCCTCGGACAGCCGGACTATATACTTGGGTCGGAATGTTGGGCTATGAAGATACAAGATAGAAGACTTCTTCCCGTGTTCGGATGGGACTCTCCTTTGCATGGAAGGCAAGCTTGGCGATTCTGATATGTAGATTCCTTTCTCTGTAACTGATTTTGTACAACCCTAGTTCCCTCTGGTGTCTATATAAACCGGAGGGCTTAGTACATAGGGCACAATCATAATCTCATAGGGTAGACTTCTAGGGTTTAGCCATTACGATCCCGTTGTAGATCAGCTCTTGTAATACTCATATTCATCAAGATCAATCAACCAGGAAGTAGGGTATTACCTCCATAGAGAGGGCCCGAACCTGGGTAAACATTGCGTCCCCCATATCCAGTTACCATCGACCTTAGACGCACAGTTCGGGACCCCCTACCCGAGATCCACCGGTTTTGACACCGACATTGGTGCTTTCATTGAGAGTTCCGATGCGTCTTCACCAAAAGGTTTGATGGCCCCATCAATCATCTACAATAATGCAGTCCGGGCAAGATTTTCCTCCCCACACAGATCTTCATATTCAGCGGCTTCGCACTGCGGGCCAACTCGCTTGGCCATCTGGAGCAAATCGACAGCTACACCCCTGGCAATCGGGTCAGATTTGGTAGCTTGAATTACGTGGCCGATATCCGCAGAGACTTGATCTTCGACGGATTCGAGCCCGTAACTGCTGCTCGCTGTCACTATGATGAACATGACCAAAATCTATCATCAGACCGTGCTCGGGAGATAGCACCAATAACCGCCCTGGCCTTAGATCCGGAGCAGATCGTGCCATCCGAGGATAGGATGCTCAACCCCAGACGGAGGCCACTGACTCAGCAGGTCCTGTCGGCGTCCTGGACTTGGGGGTATCCAGTCCTGGCTGCCTACGGCCCACCGTGTGACTCCATCGACGCCCTGGTACGGCTCAGCTTCAACACCAACATCGCAAGACCCTCACGAGGGGCCAAGGCTCACGAGGCGGGCGACGCCAAGAAACCCGAAGGAGGTGGCCTCCTCAGAAGGGCTACTAAGGGGCGGAGAGTTCTATTCAAGTATCTCATGAGGCTCAGCTAATGTGATCTGTGACGACCAAGGACAGGGGGCGCCAGGTGGGCGGCAGGCGGGTGCATAGTGCAGATTTCCTCTTCGGTGCAAGGGAGGCAAGCCACAAGCGCGGAGTCCCGAGGAATCAGCCAAAGGTTTCCATTCTGGTGCAACAAGACCAAGACCGCCAGGACGGCAGGACGGAGGTCATCACCGGGCCCACCGTAGCATCACGACCATAGGCTTTTCGCAGGCAAAGACAACTTTTGTCAAGATAGATTGTAATACTTGTCCCCTTTCAAATCCCGTCGTTGTGGGATCCCTTCTCGCTCATATTTGGGAAGAGGAACAAGGCCACTATATATAGGACTTAGCCACCACCATAGAAGAGAACCGAAATAAGAACAAGTAGAACACCACACCAGCTCAAGAAGACCTCACCTCTTGAGGCTTATTCATCCACTGTTCTAGTTCATCCATAGCCCCTCGAGGCAATCCACCACACCACACTGGATTAGGGTATTACACCACAATGGTGGCCCGAACCAGTATAAATCTCTGTGTCTTTGTGTCCCTTTGAGCTCGACGCGCTAGGCTAGGAGAATGACGAGTAGGCAGGCGGGGCAGGTTGAGATCTCCGCACGCACCCTAGAGTTCAAACCTCTCAAGGGTTGCCGGATCCCTAAATCCGACATTTGGCGCGCCAGGTAGGACTGCGTCGGAATCCTCTTCCTCGACCTTTAGAAGTGACACTAGGCCCCTATGGCTGGCGCTCCTCCACCGGCCCCGTCGACGAGCGTTCACGGAGAAGCGTCGGGGCTGCGCTGCTTCAGCCTCTCCCTGCGGCACGTGCAGTGGCCACTCATGTTCCGACCAGAGATGCTGCCGCGTTACGATGGTGCGGAAGATCCAACCCCCTTTCTTCGGGTATACGAGGAGGTAGTTTGGGCGGCTGGTGGAGACGACAAGGTGAAGGCCAACTAGTTCCCCATGGCCCTCGTAGGCACACCACGCGCCTGGTTGCTCAACCTGCCGGCATATTCCATGGCCTCCTGGGAGGAGCTGAGCGACCTCTTCCTCACCCACTATGCGGTGACGGCGCCCCCGGTCGTTGCAGCGCGCCTAGGTGCCTCGCAGGCGCCTCCCTCTGTCCGCTACATCAAGCAGTTCTACTAGCGGGCAGGCAACACTTAAGCTGGCTAAGGGGCTCCCCCGGGCCGGGCGGCGCCCCAAGCTGACCTCGCCTTTGGCCCCGAGGATTATCCCGCCGCCATGACGGGTGCAGGCGCACTCCCGTGTGCTGCACCCCCACCATTTGGCACATGGCGATCACCAGGACCCTCATCGATGGCGGAGCCGGCCTCAACGTGCTCTCCCCGGAGGCGTTCGGCCTGCTCCATGTGCCGCCCAGCCGGCTCCGCCCCTCCAAGCCTTTCTCCGGGGTCGGCGACGGCTCCACCAGGCCCCTGGAGCAGATCCATCTCCTTGTCACCTTTGGGACACGCGACAACTACCGCATCGAGATCATCGACTTTGACATCACCAAGATCACCCTGCCGTACAATGCTATGCTGGGATACCCAGCCTTGGCGCAGTTTATGGGTGCGACCCACCCCACGTACAACCTCATGAAGATGCCTGGCAGCAGCAGTGTCCTCACGGTGGCGGGGACACCAAAGATGCACTGCAGGACCTCAAGCTCGCCTTGAAGACAGCCACGACCGCGCTACCCGGCAAGAAGAAGGATTAGGAAGCTCCAGAAGCAGTGCCTGCCAAGAAGAAGCAGTTGTTCTCCCAATACCGAGCCGAGACGAAGCAAGTGCCGGTCTGTGAGAATGGGATGGCCAGCGCCACCTTCACTATATGGGCTGGCCTCCCTCGGGATCAAGAGGAGGCATTGATCAACTTTTTGCGGGCCAACAAGGATGTATTCACTCGGGAACCCAAGCACCTGGCTGGGGTCCAAAGGGGGGTAATCGAGCACCACTGAGGGTAATGCCCAAATGTGCGGCCGGTGAAGTAGAAGGCTCGCCGCTAGTCCACCGAGAAGGAGGCCTTCATCATCCAAGAAACACGTAAGCTACAAGCCGTAGGGGTCATCAGAGAGGTACGGTACCCAGAGTGGCTGGCGAACCCCGTCATCATTCCCAAGAAAGGAGGGAAGGAGCGCATGTGTGTCGACTTCCACTACAAAAAAATACACTTCCGTGATGATACGTGTTTGTCACAGTAGGTCATGTTTTTTGTCATGCATGTACATCCATGACAAATTTATGACAGAATCAAGATAGTCATCCATGTGCTGTCGTAGAAGTGTTCCATGACATTACCAAAATTATCATCACGGAAGTGTCCACTTCCATGACGATAAATCGTGCGTCACAGAAGTGCTTTCGTCAAGGGTGACCGACACGTGGCATCCACCATAACAGAATGCTGTTAAGCTATCGGGTCGGGTTTTGGATCCGATAACCCGTTAACAGCCCCGACCAATGGGGATTTTCCACGTGTAAAATCATCATTGGCTAGAGGAAACATGTGTCGGCTCACCGTTGGGACAGATGTCATCCACTCATTGGACGGAAGACGCCTATGGTATGTCGACACGTGGCACGGCCCAACAGAGGCCCATTCCTATGAAAAGGTCGTCCCAGTTAAAATTAGCAGGCCAACCCATATAAGGCCTACTTGTGTCAGGTCCATTTAAGCCCACGGCCCATACGAGATGAGCCAATTCGGCCCGTCAACGGCCCGTTAAAGATTTGACACCATTGCAGCCCATCGTCAGTTCGACCCCGTTAACAGCCCGCTATATATCTGGGCTCAATATCGGCCCGATGAGATTTCGGCCTGTTAACGACCCGTTTAATGGATGGGCCAATTTTCAAGATGTACACCTTTTGGCCTTTTAGCGACCCATTTAAATGTTGGGCTAGTTTCCGGCCCAATGTGTCTTTCAGCCTGTTGACGGCCCATAAATCTGATGGGCCATTTGTTGTCGGACCTGAGTTTCGGCCTTTTAGCGGCCCATTTAAGTGTTGGGCCAATTTTCTAGCCCGCTATCACTTTCAGCCTGTTGACGGCCCATAAATCAGTTGGGCCATTTTTAGTCGGACCTGAGTTTTTGCCTTTTAGCGACCCATTTAAGTGTTGGGCCAATTCCCGGCCCTGTGTGACTTTCAGCCTGTTAACGGACCATAAATGAGTTGGGCCATTTGTAGTCGGACCTTAGTTTTGGCCCTTTAACGGCCCATGCTCTTCATGGTCCAATACCAGCCCGATTTCTCTTTCAGCCTGCTAAAGGCCCACAACACAGTTGGACCATTTACAATCCGACCTGACTTTCGGCCTCTTAGCGGCCCATGGTCTTCATGGTCCAGTACAAGCTCGCTGTCTCTTTCGGCCTGCTAAAGGCCTACAGTATAGTTGGGCCATATGTAGCCCAAACTTAGTAACGGCCTATTAACGGCCCGTGAAATAAACTGGGGCCACCTGTTGCCTGCTTCGATGTCGGCCTATTAACGACCCGGGAGTTAAGAGGGCCGACCATTAACTTTCGGCCTAGTAATGACCCATTAACTTAATGGGCCCACTAAAGTTCGTACATGTCTTTAGGCCAAATTAGATAATTTGAGCCCATTACGACGAGCAATTATGCACAGGACCAAAACCGATCACGCAAAGGTACGGCATACAGGGAATAACGTTGCACATCCAGCATATATTACAGGAAATTACATCCACTAGGCAATCAAAGATTGATGCCAGTGCAAATAAATGAGCAGAACCTAACCATCTACAACGTCACAATCTGCAACCTTAGCACAGATGACGCCCATAAGCATGTGGGCAAGTTCTTTCTGTTTGCTACACTGTCTCTGAAAACATTGATCAGTTGTTGTGTCGCACGACTCTGCACCTCTGATTCATCCAACATTTCCATCATTGCTTCAGCCATTAATTGGTCCACAAACATACATTTATTCCGTTGCATTCGAGACAGAGGATACTGAATAGATTCAGATGGCGATTTTGGCAGGCTTGTATTATTGATAGTGGAGAGTGTCTCGACCACTACATCATAACATAAATTAGGACGGGAACCAAACAGATTAATCATGAGTTATTCCCATATTACCTGGCCGAGATTTACTGGAAAGAAACAATGGGGTTGCCTTGCTGTTTTCAGAGTTTGTCTTCTTATCTTCAGCAGCCTGCACAAAATTAACACACTAGTGTTGCTATCATTGGCCAAGTCAAATAATAGGAAACCAACATTGACACAACGAGCATTTGGGCAAGTAGCCTACACCAAATTAACACAATATGGCACAGCTATCATCAGCCAGGTAAGGTAGTACGAAAGCAACATTGACACAATGAATGAATGGGAAACCAGAGAAGCACTACAATTTAGTAATGTGCGTGATATGAGATAGTACATTCATGCATCTCAGTATGCAAAACTACCAGGCAGTTTTCCTTACAAAAATCAACATTGGCGCCTTTAACATTTTGCTACAACTAATTTTAGATCAGATAAAGGTTAGATTCACGCCGATTAACAAAATACATGTTGATGTAAAAATATAGTGATATACAACAGGTACTTACATCAGCATTGGAGCACAGAGAATTCCCGCAAGATATTTTCCTCGAATATGATCCCAATGGAGGAAGTCTTCTATCGTTTAACCTTATTTTCTAAAAGAGAGGTGGGTAAGAAACATGTAGAAAATATGATCAGAATGCTATAAATTTCATGATGCGAGGATACGCACACGCTTCTTAAAATCGAGTTGACATTCTTTGGCTGGACTGGAGCGGACTAGTTCTTTGGCCACTAGAATCTGCTTATTATCAGTGGGAGTTGGGTTTCTCTGTGCTGGAGCAGTATCTATGAAAAATGGAGTTGGTTTCTTATCTCCAGGCGTTTGCATGTTTTGCAAAGACCTGGTTTGTAAACCTTCAGATTCTAACAGAGCCATCTTCCCCTTGCATGCCTTATATAGAAAAATGGTGATTCAGTTATAAAACATGCTACAACAGAGATGGAATGGGTACTGAAGAATAGAAAGGCATGACATATTGACATGTATTCCCTCCATACGGAAATAAATGGACGGGTCTAGGCGTATTTCAGTTCTAGATACATCCAGTTTTATCCATTTCTGTGACATTTAATCCGGACGGAGGGATTATGATGTAAGAGCTAGGGATACGACAGGACAACACAATAAAAAAACACTGAAAAACCCACTGCAGAACCAAAGTATTCAAACCCACTGATATGAGATAGTACACTCATGCAGCTCAGGATGCAAAACTACCAGGCAGTTTTCCTTGCAAAAATCAACATTGTGACCTTTAATCATACATTTTGCTACAACTAAATTTAGATCAGATAAAGGTTGGATTCACGCCGATTAACAAAATACATGCTGATGTAAAAATATAGTGATATACAACAGGTACTTAGATCTACATTGGAGAACAGAGAATTCCTGCAAGAATCTTTCCTCATAAACGATACCATTGCAAAAATTCTTCTATCTGTTAAGCTTATTTTCTAAAAGAGAGATGGGTAAGAAACATGTAGAAAATATGATCAGCATGCTATAAAATTTTCATGATGCAAGGATACGCACACGCTTCTTAGAATTGAGTTGACATATTTTTGCTCGACTGGAGCGGACTAGTTCTTTGGCCACTGGAATCTGCTTATTATCAGTAGTAGTTGGGTTTCTCTGTGCTGGAGCAGTATCTATAAAAATTGGAGTTGGTTTATTATCTCCTGGCGTTTGGATCTTTTTCGAAGGCCTTGTTTGTAACCCTTCAGATTCTAACATAGTCGTCTTCCCCTTGCATGCCTTATATAGAAGAATGGTGCTTTAATTATAAAGCATGCGACAACAGAGAGATGGAATAGGTACTGAAGAATAGAAAGGCATGACATATTGACATGTATTCCCTCCATCTGGAAAAAAATGGATGGGTCTAGCCGTATTTCAGTTCTAGATACATCCTTTTTTATCCATTTCGGCAACATGTTATCATGAATGGAATAGGTACTGAAAAACAGGAAGGCACGACATAGTTACATGCATGATCAGCATGCTAAGCACATGGCGCAACAGAGTAGATACACTCCAGGACATTATATGCATGTTGTACCCATATCACAGGCCAAGTTAGAGCAAGGACCTTGTGGGGTGAAGAGGATTCATCATCTTTCTGCAAGTATTATGAAGAACTGCCTTTACATGTTCCATCATATTGGGTATCATTGACATCAAGTTTATTGGCCTTTACATTGCTCCGTGAGGTTCTTGTGGATATATCAGTGTGTGCAATTATATCTGACATGCATGGAAGACAACTAGTAGTTAGATTTATGTAAATGAGTGCCTATAGGAGAAGACATAAATAGTAGGACTGGGGTTAACTAGCAGCAACAAGTCTCATAAACTAAAGGGAGAACACAGATGAAAGCTACAGAATATGTATCATTTGTACTCAAGATTATTTAGATGGCACACAAAAGTATTAAAGAACAACATAGGTAATACTAGAAGTGGTATAATACTATAATCACCAGCCTGTGGGATAGCATTGGCTGATGGATGATAACTATGGAACAGCGTTACCTAAAGAACAAGTATCTTAGCTGAACTATGGAACAGCGTGAACTCCTGAACAAGACCCGTAAGAGATCAGCATGAATATCAGTGAAATGTGATGATCTATTTTCCGTGCTTAGATGAATAACAAAGCCATAAATGTTGCACACAAGTAAGATGAGGGTACAACCTATCTGGCTGCCATCCATAGGAGTGAGCATCATGTGCTGACTTGTGGATGGCCCTGCAGTTGTTGGGGCTATCCATGTCGGGCACGTGCATTCGATGCAGGGAACTGTTGAGTGGGGACCGTAGCTCCCTTCTAGTGTATACTTCCCTTGTTGGAGCAGCTGCGGTGAGTCGGAAGACGGTGTGTCTGAAGATGCAGATAACGCATAAAGTTAAGAACGACATATCTCTTTGATCCGAAGAAATACACTAAGAGATCAACAACAAGGTACGAGAGTGGTCACACGTCTGTCGACTGAAGACTAAATTGGGGTCACACGATTTTATTTTATTTTGGTACTGTCCGATCTACGCCGGATGGCTTGATGGCCGTCTTTTGCCTCCCGGCTGACACTGTTCGGAATCTTCCCCGAAGAGCCAGCGACCAATGGCAAAGCAGCCTGCCTCCGCCGTCTGTGGCCCCGTCCAAAACCACGCTCCTCGCCCCACCGCACTGCCGTGGTAGCGCCGCCCCCGGGCCAATCCACAAAGACTCCCCGTCATCCAGATCCTGCGGCGGTAGTACCTTCAACCCACGCAACTCTAAAAGATAGCCATCTAAGCGCTGCTTCCGTGGCGAACTTGCGGCCCCGCACCCTTACGTTAGACACCAGCCAACCGGCAGCCTAGTAGCTCCGCCGCCTCGAGGGGTGCTGCTTCCCATTGGGAATCGATTGGCCCAGAATAAAAATTCAGACAACTGACGCCTAAATAAAGTGATTTCAGATGAGGGTGCGACCTATCTGGCGGCATGGTGAAGTAGGCAGGTCCAGCTGCCCAGTTGGTGAGGCCGGTGCGGTTGCGGTGGTGAACGACGGCAGGGAAAGAGCAATGTCGCGACGGTCGACGACTACGCGGAAGCAGCGCCAGGACTCTGGACGGATCCGAAGATGGAGCCGCTCCGGCACCGTGAACATCGGCGGGGGTGAATCGGCTCCGGTACGGTTCACGCGGCCGTCGTCGAGGCAGCACCGGTAGCACGGAGTAAGAGGCACATGGCACAGTGCACGACGGCAATTGGACAGCGTCTCCGGCATAAGGGAGGAGGGCGGCTGTGAAATTGGTGCGGTGGGGGCGCCATGGAGGTGGGGCTGAGGGTTCGCGGCTCGGGAGAAGGGAGCTTCCCGTGGAGAAGGTGATTTGGCGCCCATGAGGGATGAATGGGGGCGAGCGGGGGGAAATTGGGAGGGGAGTGGAACCATGTCTTACGGACACATTTGTCTGAAATGTGATGGGGAGTTACAGTTGTACCCTTGCCTATAGGCTTCTCGGCTTGGGTCTGTGTACTGAGGGTCGGGGATAGTAGAGTAACTTTGCTTCTTCCCAAATAGTGGGCGGGAGCGATTTCGGGCGAGGAGGGCGTGTTTTGAACTATAGTGGGCGCGAGCGAATTTGGGCGAGGAGAGCGTGTTTTGAAATAGTGGGCGCGAGCTATTTCGGGCGAGGAGAGCGTGTTTTGCGGACCATGGTTTATGAATTATTCGGCACATGTCATTTTGGCCGAGGAGAAGGCGCGCTTGGATGAAGTTACGAACCTACCCTCGATGTACAACGGGTCAATTGATGCGTGTCCCACATAGGACGGTAATTTTGCGTCTCCCATTTATTTGCTCGGGCGAATTCCTCCGAGCAGAGAGGATGTTTAACGGTTTGTTCAAATTTTGGGAAAACAAGCATCCACGTCTACCTTACCAAGTCGATTCGAATAAATTTTGAAATATTAGCTTGCCACTTCTTTTTTAGATGGAGAGATGATGCTCGGGAGTAATGTGTTTTTACATGCTCGTTGCTAGCGATTTACTATATGAAAAATAGTTGACCCACTCAAAAACGCGAATCAAACCCAAAATGAAATATCTCGATTCAATGAACTAGCTTGTTCAGTAGGTCAAAATAGTGAACTAAATCCAAAATTGAACACCTCAATCGAGTAGCATGTTGTACAGTATTATAGTACACCATGAACATGTTGAAAGTCAAATTAATGAACTTGTTTGATATATGCATATATCCGTTCATGTGTGGATTGCAGACAACATGGTCTACAATTTAAATATTTGAATGCAAGTTTATATCAGTCTTTGATGTATAAAAGGCGGCCTCCCCCTCTCCCGGACTCCTGTTCTCTCTCTTTCTCTCACTCACTCTCTCGCCGGCAATATTCAATTCTGTCGCACACATCCGACACAAAAACCTTGTTGGTCCCTCTCCCTTTCTCTCTCTCTCTCTATGTGTGTGTGGGGGGGCCTTTCTAGTCCGCATTCATATATACACCATCTATAGGTCTCTCTCCCACACTATGTATGATACTCTAGCTAGTCCAAGCTGGATATCTTGGGTGCACTCATTGTACGCACACAAATTCCATGGCTCTTTGCCCGTAACTCTCTCATGCACCACTATGTCGTCTTGGAGCTCTTCCTCCCTCTCTCAAACTCTCCATCCACTTGGGTCACACATACACATGCATATCTCACTCGCACTCGATAGGCCCATCTAAAACTCTATCTGTCTCCATTGTTCTCTCTCCATCTCACACGCACACACACAGTCTCATGCCCAGCTAGCCAAGTATGATGGCCTCTCACTCAATTGTAGGCACACGCAGTCCCCCCTATATGTATATGACTAGCTAATCTTAGTCTCCATCACAAACATGTGCATGGTCTATCTCAATTTCTCTCGGGGCATCTTTCTATTGCGCACGCACTCCCTCGATCTCCCACCCATATAGTCCCCTCACGATCTCGAGGGGATCTCTCTATCACAAACACACCCTCTCTCCCTCCCCTTGCATCCATGCCATCCATGTATCCCTCTCGGCCTTTTTTCCTTGTTGGCCAGACCTCTATTGGACATGTGCTACAGGGGTGTCTCGCTCCGTTGCAAACAATCAAACACTAGCTATCTTCGTGTATCTCCTCGCCTCACTTTTCCATCTCGGAGATGCATGCGTGATATGTTCGCATAAGAAACGAAAAAACACACTCTCTCTCTAATTTATCGTTTGTTGTCACTTTATCTTTCACACACATACTCCTTTTGCACACTTACTCATTCTCCTTCACACACACTTGATCTGTCTCGACTGAGGCACTCACCTCCGTCCATAGCACATATATTTATTGAAAAGTCAAACATCACAAAGTTTGACCATGTACGTGGAGAAAAAGAATTACATCTAGTACGGCAAACATATACCATTAGATTCACCATGAGATGTAGTTTTGTATGATGTATCTTTGGTATTGTAGATATAAATAACATTTGCATAAACCTGATCAAAGTTTCCAAAGTTTGACTTCTAAAAAATTTACATGCACTACATCATCGAGCGGATGGAATATCTCTTTCCCCCTCTCAGCTATCTGATGCACCAGTCAGCCTTATCGGGGCTCCTCAATCTCTCTCAAACTTTATTGGTCAGTTTGGTTCGTGACCTGACCCTCATGCCTTGATGGTCGGTACTGCCTGGTGTGGACGTGAGATGTAAAATATTTCTGCCTGGCCAGGCTTGTGTGGTGCTGAAGCGTTTGCTTCATGCCTGGGCCAGGCAAAGCATCAACGTCCCATCAATCAATCCATGCATCAATTATTTAATGCTAATATCCATCCATGTTGCTGTTAGCCTCATGGCCGCACGACCAGGCACGGCCAGGAGTTCGAAATCGGTCGCTTGGGCCACGCTACTTGCAGTGTGTGGAGTTCAGCCAGGCTAATTAAAGGGCAAGGGAACCCAGCCCAGGCGGGCTTTCTTTTTCACAGGGTAGCAACCAAACAAGCGTGCATGAAATCCAGCCACAACCCCAGGCCACGCAAAAGATGCTCACGACGCAAGCCAAACGGGCCTTATATCTCCATGGTTCACACACACACACACATGTCTCGCTCGCGCTATACATATAGACCCATCCAACACTCTCCGCCCTTGTTCTCTCTCCATGTGACACGCACCCCCCTAAGTACCATAATCCCTCACTCCATCATAGGCTCTATTTGGATCCATGGGTTAGAGTTAGCTTGGGTTAGATTGGAGTCAACTAACCCAAAAATATCCAAACAGGAGGGTTAGTTTAGGTTAGATGCATCTAACCCATCCAAAAAAACTAACCCATCCAAGAGGTGCTTATTTGGGTTAGTTCTTCTCGGGACCACTAATAAACACTTTTTTCTCTCGCTCTCCCCGCAGCAGATCCCTCCCCACTTCCTCAAAGCTTCTCATCCTCTCCGTCCCTCCCTCTCGCACCGCCCGTGAAGGTGCCTTGCTGTATCCGAGCTCCATCTAACACTGCCGTCCAAACACCTCTTTACTTAGAGTTAGTTCAGGGTTAGAATCTAACTCTAACCTCTAACTGAGTTAGAGTATCCAAACAGGGCCATAGGCACAAGCACTCCCCCCACCTCTCCTAAGTATGATTATCACTGACTAGCCATCAGGAACACATGTATTGTCTCCTTCCATCCATACGTCTATCTCGATATCTCTCGGGGCATCTTCTATCGCGCTCACACCTTGTCACTCGATCTCCCACCCATGTAGTCCCATCACGATCTCCAGGGGATCTCTCTATGACAAACATACACTCTCTCCTCCCCATGTCTGCATTTCCTCCGTACGTCTCTAACGACCTCTCTCCCTTGTTTGTCAGACCCCTCTTGGCCACGTGCTAGGGGTCTTCCTCTCTCGGTTCCAAACAACCACACACCATCTCCTCACCTTGCCTCCGTTGTCGAAGATGCATGTGTGATACGTTTGCATAAGACACGCATGCTTTTTCTCCACTTTTATCGTGTGTTGTCCATGTCTCTTTCACACACGCACACACACTTTTTTCACTCTCTCTCTCTCTCTCGTCAGGGACTTTGTCATGTCCATAGGCATATGGATGTTTTGAAAAGTCAAACCTCAGAAAAGTTTTACTAGGTATATGTGGAGAAAAACATTTACATCTAGAACGATCATTAGATTCATCACAACATGTACTTACTTCATACTATCATTTATCTTTGGTATTGCCGATATAAGTAATTTCTTTATAAACTTGGTCAAAGTTTCAATAGTTTGACTTTAAAAAAATGTTGTAACTACATTATCGAACGGAGGGAGTAGCTCTTTCTCTCTCTCTCTCTCTCTGCTATCTCTCATGGGCCTCCCCTCTAACTCGAACTCTCTATACCGACAGATTATAAGCTCACTGTGTCAGCGTATAGCTCTGTATATTGTTTAGTTGATGTCAGGACCCCGACTCAATGTCACATCGATCTAGCCTGTAACACCTCATATCACTTTGCGGCCTCACGCACGGTATTCCCACGGGTGTCGCCTTACCTTTGCCCGGGACCGTTTGCGCCTTTTGTCTCACGTATATAATGATGTTGCTAGCATCCATATGATAAGGAGCCCGGGCTGACATGACTAGTCGTAAACCCAAAGTGGCACAGACTTACAGGGACAGGCATCCATGACCCAGCATCGAACGTGTCAGTCATCAACAATTGGGTCCGGGCTGTAGCACTGGGCTAGCAGTACTCCGGTAAACCGGGCTGTAGCGGGCTAACAGGGCTCCGGTACTCAATGCGTGACATTTCCCCAAAGGGACAGACACAGGAACAAAGAAGGAAACATGCCGGCCAGCCTAAGTGTTCCGGAGTAGTAGCAAGCTACCATGTCTCAATGGAAACACTAGGAGACATTTCCCGGTAAGAGAGGCTACTAAAGATAAACAACTAGATAGTCAGATCCCACACATACCAAGCATTTCAATCATACACACAATATGCTCGATATGTGCAAATACAACAAGGCATCACAACATGACTCTACGACACAAGTACTTTATTTAAAGGCTCAGAGAGCCATACATAACATACATACAAGTACGGGTCACACGACCCAGCATTCAAGTCATACAGTCATACAAACCAGCAGCGGAAGTAACTTGTCTGAGTACAGACAACTAGTAAAATAAAAGAGGCTTGGAAAGCCTAGCTATACTACGTGGACCTTCACAAGCTCAGGATTACCACCTGGGCCTTAGTCTACTCGTCGATGTCAACGTCTACGAAGAACCCATCAGAAGGGGTTGCAGCGCCTTCTGTAAAATGTAAATTATAGCAACATGAGTACAAAGGTACCCAGCAAGACTTACGTCAGATCCTACATACATGCACATTATCAAGAAGGGTTGGTGGAGTTATTGCAGCAAGCCAGCTTTGACTCTTGGCTAAACTATCCTACGAGACTCCAACTTGAAATGGTTTTGCGCACACGAGTCCACTACTCACCACTTCAATACACCACCGAGGATCCACCTCCGTCATCCTACGGAAGAGCCATCCTCGGCACTCACGCTTATCTTGAGATTTTTAGTAGTATCCATTCACTTGTCTATGAACTGTATAAGCAACCAAGTAGTCCTTTACCGCGGACGCGGCTATTCGAATAGATCATGTTAACCCTGCAGGGGTGTACTTCTTCATACATGTTTCCACCACTTAGCGTCTGCACACGACATGTGCTCGGCAGACTTCAAGCGAAAGCCGACGTGGGTGTAGACCACGACCTACCTAAACACCTAAGTCTCTAGTCCAGGTTTATCGCCTATCCAGGTTCCATCCGCAGGGAGTCCGGCCGAGGTTTCCCATACGGCCCCGAACGATGTGTACAGGGTTCCCGAGATACCTAACGGGTATTCGATACACCGTGCCACGTACCTACCGCATCACAGCCCACCCCGCGGGTCAGCGCTGTCCACGGCCTCCAGTAAGCTACAAACACCAGAAACTACTTGCAACTCCTGGACAGAGGACTAGGGTGAATAAGAAGTCGAGCGGGGTCATATTTCAGGGCCCAATGCATGGTAGTAGCTGAATCTTAAATCACGCATACAGATCTCAGTTCTTAAGGTCGGCTTCAATGAAACAACCCACCATGTACTCCTACATGGCCTCTCATCGATACCTTTACCAAATCGTGTTCACCACATCACTCTCATTACCGACATGATCATTTCACTCTAGCCCATCACCCAGATGAACCAGACCTGACACGACTCTAAGCATAGCAGGCATAGCAAGGTAGGAACAACACATACATATGGCTCAATCAATTCCTACACATGCTAGTGGGTTTCATCTAATTACTGTGGCAATGACAGGTCATGCAGAGGAAATGGGTTCAACTACCGTAGCACACAGCAGTTTGAAACGCGTTGTCTTAATGCAGTAAAAGAGAGCAAGAGCGAGAACATGGGATTGTATCGATATGATCAAATGGTTGGTTGCTTGCCTGATGGATCGATGCACGGATACGGTTCTTCGCTAGGGTAATCACGGTACTCCTCGGAGGCAGAACCTGCCGCAAAGAACACCGATACACAACCATCACCAAACAATGTGCGACAATATGATGCATGCATGAAACATGGCAATATGAGTGTGTTGGGCTAATGCAACTAAAACCAGATGGGTTTGAATCAATTTGAACCAAAGATTCAAATTTCAAACTCATAAATGGCCCTTTAAAGTGTTTTATCTTGTTCTGCACTAAACCTCAAGTTAGTTTGTTTAAACATGCATGAAACTAGTACAGATGGATAGATTGGATTTTTCTGATCATTTTTCATATATAATTTGTTTGATTTGGAGCTACGGTTGAATTTATATGAATTTTTGAAGTTTGCAACAATTTCTGGAATTTATAAATCATTTTAGATTTATTTTAATTTCAGAAAAGGTTTACTGCGTCAGCATGAGGTCATGCTGACCTCAGCAAGTCAACAGACCCGGTCCAGGTCAAACCTGACGCGTGGGTCCAGGGTGTCAGTGGATAATTAACTAATTTAATTTAGTTTAAACTAATCTGGATAATTAGCAGAAGGGGGCCCCACCTGTCATTGACTCAACAGAGTCAACCAGGGCCCACCCGTGGTCAAAGTCAAAATGGCTGCACCGGCGTTTAGCCGCCGGCGAGCCCGACGCGGCGGCGGAAGTGGTTTTGGCCGTTCCGGCCACCAAATGGGTCGCGGAGGGCATCGGGGTGGAGCTGAGGACGAGCCGCGGCTCTTGGTGGAGTCAGTTGGGGTCGGGGTGGCCGGAGTTGGCGCCGGCGACGACCTAGGCGGTCACCGGAGTTCGGGTGAAGGCGAACTCGGGGCTAGGGTGTGCGGTGAGGTGCGGGAAGTGCACGGTTGGACTCAACGCAACGTGGTGAGTGCGTTGGACACCGTGAGTTGGCCGGAGGATGGCCGGGAGCACGTCGGCGACGAGATCCGCGGCGGTGCGTGCGGGTGATCTTCGTGCGGTGGCTACACGGCTCGGGGGCGAGAGAGGAAGGGTAGGAGGGGTAGCTAGGCTCACAGAGCACCCGTAAAGGTCACCGGCGGGGTCGGGGACGAGCTGATGCGGCGACGGTGTTGAAGGGGATCTCCGGCGACGGCGAACTCGGGCGAGGTCGGTGCGGTGGACTCGGGCCTCACGAGCACGCGGGGCTCGGTTAGCTCGACGAAGTGGACGGCGGCGGAGCTCCTGGACACCACGAGACGGAGCACGGGCGGCGGGGAGCGCGGCTACGACGATGGAGCGGCGGCGGTGGCGTCGGCCATGGCTGGGGAGCGCGAGGGGGAGGAGCTGGAGAGGAGAGGGGGCGTCTGGGGGGTTCGGGGGAGAGAGAGGGGTCGATCCACGGTCGTTAGCCGGGTGAGTGGAGCGGCGAGGCGGCGAGCAGGTGCGTGGCACCCATGCGGTGCTCGCCGTCGAGCACCTTGCCTGCCTGCCTGGCCGGCAAGCAGCTCGCTGGCGCGGCGCTGGGCTGGGCCGGCAGGTGGGCCGGGTTGCAGGCGCCAGGTAAGTCCTTCCTTTCTGTTTTTTTTCTTTTTCTATTTTTCTGCAACTTTGTTGAATTATTAAAAATACCTAGGCAACTCCTAAAATCACCAAACTGCTCCTGGTCCAAAGTTGGAATATTTCCAACATGAAACATTTCAGTTTAGGAATATTTGAGCATTTGAAATATTTTATATAATTTTAAATGCCCAAATTCAAATACTTATCATTTAATTCAAAGACCCTAAGATGACCTAGAAAATTGTGCAACACTTTTGGCAGAGGTTCTGAACCAAGACAAAAATGATGGACATTTTAGAAGGGCATTTCAGGTTCATTGAAAAAGTTTTTAGTAAACCCTAGTTGGTTTCAGAGGGGGCTGGGGGTTCTGACATCCCCATTTCAAGTTTCTGATGAAAGGATAGACATGATGCAACACTCTAATGCATGAACTAGCTAGGGTGTGACAACTCACCCCCACTCAAAAGAATCTCGACCCGAGATTTGGGTTCCTCCGGGAAGAAGGCGGGATACTCGAGTCGAAGACGATCCTCCCTTTCCCAAGTTGCTTCATTCTCAGAATGGTGCGACCATTGAACCTTGAGAAACTTGATATTATGACGTCGAGTGGTACGCTCAGCTTGATCGAGGATACGAACGGGGTACTCTCGATACGTGAGATTATCTTGGAGATCAAGCGTTTCGTGGTCTACTCCACGGATAGGATCCGAGAAGCAACGCCTGAGTTGAGAAACGTGGAAGACGTCGTGGACTCTGGAGAGATGCGGAGGTAGTTCCAATTGGTAGGCAACTTCTCCTCGTTTTGCGAGAATGCGAAAGGGTCCAATGTAACGAGGAGCCAATTTGCCCTTGATACCGAAGCGATGGGTTCCCTTCAGAGGAGTAACCCGAAGGTAAGCCTTCTCGTCAACCTCAAAAGTCATAGCCTTATGTTTTCGGTCATATTGACTCTTTTGACGAGATTGGGCTGTTTTCAACTTTTCACGAACGATGCGAACTTGCTCTTCTGCTTCCTGAATCATATCCGGGCCAAAGAATTGTCTTTCCCCGGTTTCTGACCAGTTAAGAGGCGTTCGACACCTTCGTCCATAGAGAACTTCAAAAGGGGCTTTGCCCAAGCTGGATTGATAGCTGTTGTTATAAGCAAATTCGGCAAATGGAAGGCATTTCTCCCACTCCATTCCGAATGAGATAACAGAAGCTCGAAGCATGTCTTCTAGAATCTGGTTGACGCGTTCCACTTGACCACTTGATTGAGGGTGGAAAGCGGTACTAAAAGAAAGGCGGGTTCCCATAGCATTTTGGAAACTTTCCCAAAATCGAGAGGTGAAAAGACTTCCTCGATCCGAGTTAATTTCCAAAGGAACACCATGGAGAGACACTATTCGGGAGATGTACAAGTCTGCTAACTGACTAGCAGTTATACTCTCACGAACAGGTAAGAAATGGGCCACTTTGGAAAGACGGTCGATAACGACGAAGATAGCGTTATTCCCTCTCTTGGTCCTGGGAAAACCGGTAATGAAGTCCATACCAATTTTATCCCATTTCCATTCAGGAATAGCTAGGGGTTGAAGGGTGCCAGCAGGCCGTTGATGCTCTGCTTTTACACGACGGCAGACGTCGCAATTAGCAATATACTGAGCAATTTCTCTCTTCATCCTAGTCCACCAGAACCTCTGGCGTAGGTCCTGATACATCTTGGTACTACCGGGATGAATGGTGAGAGGAGATTCATGAGCCTCCTTAAGGATCAACTGCCGTAGATGCTGGTTCTTGGGAACCACTAAACGGTTCTCAAAGTACACAACACCATGATCATTTGTGGAGAAACATCTAGCACCTCCGCTAGCAATGTTCTCCTTGATCTTAGATATTCCCTTATCTCGCTTTTGGGCAGCGATGATTTGATCCGTAAGAGTAGGTTTCGCCACCAAGGTGGAAAGAAATCCTTGAGGAACAATGTGAAGGTTAAGCTTCCGAAATTCCTCATGGAGAAGCGGTTGACTTTGTTGTAACATCAGGTTGTTACAATAAGATTTACGACTTAGCGCATCAGCCATGACGTTGGCTTTCCCTGGGTGTAAGTTATTCCTAAGTCGAAATCTGTGATCAACTCGACCCAACGTCTTTGCCTGAGATTTAAATCCGGTTGGGTGAATATATACTTCAGACTTTGGTGATCAGTGTAGATTTCGCAACAATTACCGAGAAGGTAATGTCGCCATGTTTTGAGTGCATGGACTACAGCTGCAAGCTCTAGATCATGAGTGGGGTAGTTTTCCTCATGTGGGTGTAATTGCCGTGAAGCATAAGCAATTACGTGTCGATCTTGCATGAGAATACAGCCTAGTCCTTGTCGCGAGGCGTCGCAGTAGATAACAAAATCCTTGGAAAAATCCGGTGGTACCATTACGGGAGCAGAGGTTAAACATCTTTTCAGTTCCTGGAAACTGTGCTCACATTGTGGAGTCCACTCGAACCTTTTATCTTTCTTGAGGAGTTCAGTTAGAGGTTTGGCAACTTTGGAGAAATTCTCGACAAAGCGACGGCAATAGCTCGCTAGGCCAAGGAAACTCCGAACTTGCTTGATCGATTCAGGTGGAGTCCAATTAAGGACGGCTTGAACTCGCTCAGGGTTAACAGAAATGCCTTTACCAGAAATTACATGTCCAAGATAGGTCACTTCTGACAACCAGAATTCACATTTAGAAAATTTGGCATAAAGGCGATGCTCTCGAAGTTTCTTCAACACTAGCCTTAGGTGTTCGGCATGTTCTTCCTCGTTCTTGGAGTAGATGAGTATATCATCGAGGTAAACCACGACGAATTTATCCAAATACTCCATGAAGATTGAGTTCATCAACCGAGAGAAGGTGGCTGGAGCGTTGGTTAAACCGAAGGACATGACGGTGTACTCGTATTGGCCATAACGAGTAACAAAGTCCATTTTCGGAATGTCCCCGTTTTTGATTTTGATTTGATGGTAGCCCAACCTCAAATCCATTTTAGAGAAGACTGAGGATCCAGCGAGCTGATCATACAGGTCGTTGATCCTGGGGAGCGGATGCTTGTTCTTAATTGTGACCAAGTTGACAGGTCGATAATCTACAACCATCTGGTCCGTACCATCCTTCTTCTTGACGAAGAGGACGGGGCAAGCCCAAGGAGATGAACTAGGTCAGATGAAACCCTTTTTCAAGGACTCATCGAGTTGTTTCTTAAGCTCGGCTAGTTCAAAAGGTGCCATCTTGTAGGGTCTTCTAGAAATCGGGACAGTTCCTGGAATGAGATCTATCACGAATTCGACATCTCTGTCCATACCCAAGATGATATTAATATCCGAAGATTTGAGGGCTATCAAATATGTGAGAAAAACAAGTTTGTCGACTTGAATTTCATTTCCATGGCTTACTCTAGAAGTTTGCCATTTGGATCCCGGAGTTTGAATTACCATAGAGGTGGGCGTCTCACAGAATGTGGTGTTATGCAGACGAGCATAGCTCTCGGATATAAATGAATGAGATGCTCCTGTAAGGAAAAGAACAGATGCCGGGTGGAAATTAACAAGGAGCGTACCGAGAACGACGTTGGGATCTTCTTGAGCCTCTTCCGCAGAAACACAATTAACATGGCCACGAGCAGTGGTGGCCGGCTTGGCGTAGAACACTTTCCCTGTCGGCTTGTCGCGGCCAACAGTTTTTGCTGTCTGGTTGGGGTTGGTTTGGGGACACTCGCGCATATAGTGGCCTGATTCCCCACACTTGAAACAAGTCACGGAACTGGTACATGGAGGAGCATTGTTGGTTGGACCACCATAGGGCTTGGCTGGTGCATATGGCTGAGCTGGGCGAGGCGCCTGGAAGGATGGCCTCAGTGTGAACCTGGGTGGCAGGGCAGTGTTAGGCACCCACACGCGGCGCTTCTGAGGACCAGCACCGGATGAGGAACCCAAGTCACGGCCATGCTTGCGGGTTGCTTCATAATCAGTCTGACCAGTCTCAGCACTAATGGCTTTGTTAACAAGCTTCTGAAAAGATGTGCACTCATGCAGACGGAGGTCACGGCGAAGCTCAGGACTAAGCCCCTTACAGAACCTTGCCTGCTTCTTGGCATCAGAAGAAACTTCCTCCGTTGCATAACGGGCAAGGTTACCAAACTCCCTGCTGTAAGTGTCAACAGAGAGTCGACCTTGAGTGAAACTACAGAACTCCTCACGTTTACGGTCCATGAGACCCTCCGGAATTACTACACGCTAAGTCATATTCCACAAGTCACGCAGGACGGTGGAAATACAACTATTACAATACCTAGTGGATCTACTACTATCTCAGTCATCTCCGTAGTAGTTCTCATAGAAGTGTCCTCCATAGCCTGGAAGTTCAACGTGAGCATCCGGAAACAAACGGTCCTGAGGAGCCTGTGGACGAAAAGGGCTAGGGTGAGGTCTTGGACCAACAAACGGTGGCCTGCGAGGACCACGAGGTGGGGTGATGCCTCCCACATCACGCCAATCCATCATGTCTGGCAGAGCAGACCTAACAGGATACAGATCTCTCATATCCATGCATCCAGCTTGCACAGCCGGTGCAAACCGAGTCAAGGTGGCCCAATGATCGGCGCGGGTGTTGAAAAGCTCCATTCTCAAGGCCCGATTCTCTCGGTCCTTATCCTCGAGCAACTCAGCAGTGGTGCGAGTTAGTGAGTCCTCCTGACTAGGGTCAGCATAGATAGCCCGGAGATAACCGTGCGCTCCAGGAAGTGAAGCCGGCATATACCGGAAGTCGGTGTTGCGAAGCAGGCCAGTCCTGACTCGCATGATGGTCATCATAGAATAAGCCGCATCTTGCACAGCCATCTCAATAGTAACACCGAGCCCATAGGAACAGTGAAGAGCCTCGGTAGAACCAGGATAAGAGGGAAATATCCGGACGGTGCAAAGATACTGGCTTTGGTTAAAATCTCGAAACTGCTCTTCGACCCTGTATTCGGGATACCAACGGTAACCCGTCTCGATCATCACTCGGACTAACTTGGCCGTATGACCGGTCACACCAATGCATCGGGTCAGGCGAACCACTTGATTTTGGTCGCGAGTGGCCATCTGAAAGCACAACCATAATGCAAAGGCATTAGAATTTCTAGCAAAATTTCGACAGCATAACGGCTGTAAATGCTCAAGAAGGGTTTGAGACATTTATCAAAAAATTGCATAGACACTCAACAATATCATATCAAGGTTCTGGGTTCAACTTATCAGCATAACAAGGTAGTATAACTGAACTAGGCTTGTAGTCAGCAGACCTATAAGGTACTACTGATTCATAACACGTGAACCTGATAGAGAGAGAAGATCCTAATCCTTAATCCCCGGTAGAAGAATGGACTGACTCAGATCAGAATGCCATGAGGTAAAGAAGTAAAAAGAGCCGTACGTACCATCCCACAATCAATTCCCCTACATATAACTAAAGCATTTCTAGACTCAACATCGACCAGTTTGGCTTGGAGAACCTACAGGCAGTCCGGCTCTGATACCAACGCTGTCAGGACCCCGACTCAATGTCACATCGATCTAGCCTGTAACACCTCATATCACTTTGCGGCCTCACGCACGGTATTCCCACGGGTGTCGCCTTACCTTTGCCCGGGACCGTTTGTGCCTTTTGGCTCACGTATATGATGATGTCGCTAGCATCCATATGATAAGAAGCCCGGGCTGACATGACTAGTCATAAACCCAAAGTGGCACAGACTTACAGGGACAGGCATCCATGACCCAGCATCGAACGTGTCGGTCATCAGCAATTGGGTCCGGGCTGTAGCACTGGGCTAGCAGGACTCTGGTAAACCGGGCTGTAGCGGGCTAACAGGGCTCCGGTACTCAATGCGTGACATTTCCCCGAAGGGACAGACACAGGAACGAAGAAGGAAACATGCCGGCCAGCCTAAGTGTTCCGGAGCAGTAGCAAGCTACCATGGCTCAATGGAAACACTAGGAGACATTTCCTGGTAAGAGAGGCTACTAAAGATAAACAACTAGATAGTCAGATCCCACACATAACAAGCATTTCAATCATACACACAATATGCTCGATATGTGCAAATACAACAAGGCATCACAACATGACTCTACGACACAAGTACTTTATTTAAAGGCTCAGAGAGCCATACATAACATACATACAAGTACGGGTCACACGACCCAGCATTCAAGTCATACAGTCATACAAACCAGCAGTGGAAGTAACTTGTCTGAGTACAGACAACTGGTAAAATAAAAGAGGCTTGGAAAGCCTAACTATACTACGTGGACCTTCACAAGCTTAGGATTACCACCTGGGCCTTAGTCTACTCGTCGATGTCAACGTCTACAAAGAACCCATCAGAAGGGGTTGCAGCGCCTTCTGTAAAATGTAAATTATAGCAACATGAGTACAAAGGTACCGAGCAAGACTTACGTCAGATCCTACATACATGCACATTATCAAGAAGGGTTGGTGGAGTTATTGCAGCAAGCCAGCTTTGACTCTTGGCTAAACTATCCTATGATACTCCAACTTGAAATGGTTTTGCGCACACGAGTCCACTACTCACCACTTCAATACACCACCGAGGATCCACCTCCGTCATCCTATGGAAGAGCCATCCTCAGCACTCACGCTTATCTTGAGATTTTTAGTAGTATCCATTCACTTGTCTATGAACTGTATAAGCAACCAAGTAGTCCTTTACCGCGGACGCGGCTATTCGAATAGATCATGTTAACCCTGCAGGGGTGTACTTCTTCATACATGTTTCCACCACTTAGCGTCTGCACACGACATGTGCTCGGCAGATTTCAAGCGAAAGCCGACGTGGGTGTAGACCACGACCTACCTAAACACCTAAGTCTCTAGTCCAGGTTTATCGCCTATCCAGGTTCCATCCGCAGGGAGTCCGGCCGAGGTTTCCCATACGGCCCCGAACGATGTGTACAGGGTTCCCGAGATACCTAACGGGTATTCGATACACCGTGCCACGTACCTACGGCATCACAGCCCACCCCGCGGGTCAGCGCTGTCCACGGCCTCCAGTAAGCTACAAAAACCAGAAACTACTTGCAACTCCTGGACAGAGGACTAGGGTGAATAAGAAGTCGAGCGGGGTCATATTTCAGGGCCCAATGCATGGTAGTAGCTGAATCTTAAATCACGCATACAGATCTCAGTTCTTAAGGTCGGCTTCAATGAAACAGCCCACCATGTACTCCTACATGGCCTCTCATCGATACCTTTACCAAATCGTGTTCACCACATCACTCTCATTACGGACATGATCATTTCACTCCAGCCCATCACCCAGATGAACCAGACCTGACACGACTCTAAGCATAGCAGGCATAGCAAGGTAGGAACAACACATACATATGGCTCAATCAATTCCTACACATGCTAGTGGGTTTCATCTAATTACTGTGGCAATGACAGGTCATGCAGAGGAAATGGGTTCAACTACCGTAGCACACAGCAGTTTGAAACGCGTTGTCTTAATGCAGTAAAAGAGAGCAAGAGCGAGAACATGGGATTGTATCGATATGATCAAATGGTTGGTTGCTTGCCTGATGGATCGATGCACGGATACGGTTCTTCGCTAGGGTAATCACGGTACTCCTCGGAGGCAGAACCTGCCGCAAAGAACACCGATACACAACCATCACCAAACAATGTGCGACAATATGATGCATGCATGAAACATGGCAATATGAGTGTGTTGGGCTAATGCAACTAAAACCAGACGGGTTTGAATCAATTTGAACCAAAGATTCAAATTTCAAACTCATAAATGGCCCTTTAAAGTGTTTTATCTTGTTCTTCACTAAACCACAAGTTATTTTGTCTAAACATGCATGAAACTAGTACAGATGGATAGATTGGATTTTTCTGATCATTTTTCATATATAATTTGTTTGATTTGGAGCTACGGTTGAATTTATATGAATTTTTGAAGTTTGCAACAATTTCTGGAATTTATAAATCATTTTAGATTTATTTTAATTTCAGAAAAGGTTTACTGCGTCAGCATGAGGTCATGCTGACCTCAGCAAGTCAACAGACCCGGTCCAGGTCAAACCTGACGCGTGGGTCTAGGGTGTCAGTGGATAATTAACTAATTTAATTTAGTTTAAACTAATCTGGATAATTAGTAGAAGGGGGCCCACCTGTCATTGACTCAACAGAGTCAACCAGGGCCCACCCGTGGTCAAAGTCAAAATGGCTGCACTGGCGTTTAGCCGCCGGCGAGCCCGACGCGGCGGCGGAAGTGGTTTTGGCCGTTCCGGCCACCAAAGGGGTCGCGAAGGGCATCGGGGTGGAGCTGAGGACGAGCCGCGGCTCTTGGTGGAGTCAGTTGGGGTCGGGGTGGCCGGAGTTGGCGCCGGCAACGACCTAGGCGGTCACCGGAGTTCGGGTGAAGGCGAACTCGGGGCTAGGGTGTGCGGTGAGGTGCGGGAAGTGCACGGTTGGACTCAACGCAACATGGTGAGTGCGTTGGACACCGTGAGTTGGCCGGAGGATGGCCGGGAGCACGTCGGCGACGAGATCCACGGCGGTGCGTGCGGGTGATCTTCGTGCGGTGGATACACGGCTCGGGGGCGAGAGAGGAAGGGTAGGAGGGGTAGCTAGGCTCACAGAGCACCCGTAAAGGTCACCGGCGGGGTCGGGGACGAGCTGATGCGGCGACGGTGTTGAAGGGGATCTCCGGCGACAGCGAACTCGGGCGAGGTCGGTGTGGTGGACTCGGGCCTCACGAGCACGCGGGGCTCGGTTAGCTCGACGAAGTGGACGGCGGCGGAGCTCCTGGACACCACGAGACGGAGCACGGGCGGCGGGGAGCGCGGCTACGACGATGGAGCGGCGGCGGTGGCGTCGGCCATGGCTGGGGAGCGCGAGGGGGAGGAGCTGGAGAGGAGAGGGGCGTTTGGGGGGTTCGGGGGAGAGAGAGGGGTCGATCCACGGCGTTAGCCGGGTGAGTGGAGCGGCGAGGCGGCGAGCAGGTGCGTGGCACCCATGCGGTGCTCGCCGTCGAGCACCTTGCCTGCCTGCCTGGCCGGCAAGCAGCTCGCTGGCGCGGCGCTGGGCTGGGCCGGCAGGTGGGCCGGGTTGCAGGCGCCAGGTAAGTCCTTCCTTTCTGTTTTTTTTCCTTTTCTATTTTTCTGCAACTTTGTTGAATTATTAAAAATACCTAGGCAACTCCTAAAATCACCAAACTGCTCCTGGTCCAAAGTTGGAATATTTCCAACATGAAACATTTCAGTTTAGGAATATTTGAGCATTTGAAATATTTTATATAATTTTAAATGCCCAAATTCAAATACTTATCATTTAATTCAAAGACCCTAAGATGACCTAGAAAATTGTGCAACACTTTTGGCAGAGGTTCTGAACCAAGACAAAAATGATGGACATTTTAGAAGGGCATTTCAGGTTCATTGAAAAAGTTTTTAGTAAACCCTAGTTGGTTTCAGAGGGGGCTGGGGGTTCTGACATCCCCATTTCAAGTTTCTGATGAAAGGATAGACATGATACAACACTCTAATGCATGAACTAGCTAGGGTGTGACAGTTGACCGGTCAACAAATCCACATGTTGTGTTGTCAGCTCGTGTTCTGTATCTTGGTGTGCTGGCCCATGTGGCAGTGGGAGAAAATAAGTAAACTAGAGGCCCATCTGACACGCGGTGAAGGAAACAAAGTTGAAACCACTTGGGGTAGCACCCCACATGCTAGTAAATTGAGGGCGCATTGAGGACAAACTTCTTGCGCGCGAACGACGCACTCGCGCACAATTCACCACTGCGCGGTGGCATGCACAGAAGGATGCACTCGCGCACATACAACAGACAACACACACCAGCACACGTGTACACCGGCGTCGCCGCCGGTTTAGATGGACTGCGAGGCAGCCAACAAGCGGAGGCCGCTCGAGCCAAAACTGCATCCGGCGAGCCTGGACTTCATCAGTAGCCTCCCCGACGACAAGCTGCTCATCATCATCGGCCTCCTCCCCACCAAATCTGCCGTGCGGACCGCCCTGCTCTCCTAGCGGTGGCGCCCCCTCTGGCGCTGCATCCCCCTCAACCTCACCATCGACAGCTGCCTTTGCGACGGGGATTGCAAACGCATGGCCACAGTCTCCAAGATCCTTTCATCGCACCCTGGGCTAGCCAGACGCCTTGACATCCGCATGTTCAGTACCAACTGTAAGGTCCAACCCAAGTTCGACAAGTGGTTCTTATCCCCCACCCTAGATCAGCTCGAGGTGCTTAGCTTTGAAGCTGGACGATGTCGCTCTCTGCCGCCGTCTGCGCTCCGCCTCATGCCAATGCTGCGCCGCGCCAGCTTCAGCTCCTGCTATCTTCCCCAGATCGATGCCGCGCCCCCCTTCTTCTCCCTCAACTCAAGTAGCTCGACCTCTTCGACGTTGTCATCTCAAAGAAGGCTATGGAGCACCTGCTCCGCAACTGTACTGCGCTCGAGTACCTTCGTCTTGAGCAGATCCACGGGTTCATTAGCCTCCACATCGCCTCGACGAATCTCCGATGGATTTATGTGTCTTGCTGGCCCCGCAACAAGACATCAATTGGGAAGAGATCACTCCAACTATTCCACGTTATGGTCATTGAGAATGCGCCTTTCCTTGAGAGATTGCTTGTATCGGATCTAGAAGGTCCAACAAAAATCAAGGTCATTGACGCGCCGAAATTGACAGCATTGGTGTACTCGTCTGCCAAATTCTCTGAACTCTTTATTGGATCCGTAATCGTTCCGGTACAGCACTCATCTTCTTCTCTATCTTCTTGAAATTCACATTTTTTAATTTCTTCTTGATGTATTTACGACCGTCTTCCAGAAAATGATTCCCACAAGCTTGACCCAGTCCATGCACACAGTGAAGATCTTAGCACTAAAATCTATCGGCCCCAATCTGGATCAAGTTGTTGGATTCCTTACATGCTTTCCATGCACAGAGAAGCTACTTATCGAGGTGAAACTTCTTTCCTATTAGTAAACGGTAATCACAACATAGCTCAATTTTTTCGTAATTTTCCCAAATTACGATGACAAGTGTAGTGCTCAAAACTACATCTACGCACTGCACCGAAAGAAATGTTTTTAGTATTTTTTTCTCACGTGATCACCTGCATCATTTTTATGCTGTACTACTATAGTAGCCTAGGATAGTCATAGTGGAAAGTAACTTAGACTACTCCAGTAACTCTATGGTTACCCTAAGGGCAAGTACTACTACTACCTCCATCCTGGTTTACTCTTCCAATTTTGTAGTATCAAAATTTGACCACAGATTTAACTGACAAAATGTTAATACATGTCACTAAGAACTATATCGTTGGATTCATATTTGAACATAATTTCCAATGGTGTAATTTTTAGTGACATGCATTGGCATTTTCTTAGGTAAATCTATGGTCAAAATTTTATACTAAATACGAGCATAACGCTCCGAGACCGACGCTTCAGAAAACTTCCAGAAGCCCCGCGTCCCTCGCCTCTCATCACCGACCTGGCCATCCTCGCATCTCCGGCCTCGTCCCCAACCCCAAGCTCTCCTCTGCATCATCATCAGCCGCAGTTGCAGAGGAGTTCGTCTACCGCCATGGAGCTTCGCCACCAGCCAGGATCTAGCGTCCCGAGGCTGATCCGTCCACCCCGCAGCCATCCCCGTTGCGCCCTACTCCCTCACCTGCGGCGTCCTCCTCGTCACCTCACCTGCGCCACCACTTCTACACCTCTCCTAGAACTCCGTCCGCCGGCCACCGGAGCCGCTGCTAGCTGCCGCTCCTCGCTCCTCGCTCCCCTTGCTAGCCAGGAGCTCGTCCCCGAGCTCGGCCAACTCCGGCGGCCCCGGCGCCCGCGCCAAGCTTGCCGCCTCGCCATCTGGTCCTGCCCCTGCCTCGCCTTCGTCCGCTCCTCCTTGCCTCCAACTGCGGTCATGGCTTCGCCCTGCTCGCGGCCAGAACTGGAGGACCCTGACCTCCTCTCCATCTCTGTCTTGTGCCGCCTCGTGCCGTCCCTACTGACTCCGACCACGGAGCCCGCCGCTCGCCTGAACATGGCATCCGCCTCCTGTTCGTGCCGCATCGTCTCGTTCGCGGGTACTTCTTTGCCACAAGTGCTCCTGACTGAGACCCTCAAGTCATCTACCCGGAGCCCAAGTCCGAAGACTACCGTGGACGTGTGCCTGGTGTCACTTGGATTCGTCAAGACCGCCAAGACCCATACCTGGATCGTCAAGTACCGTCTCCGGGATTCACCAAGTACCACGACTGCAGCCGGTGTGCATTTTTGTCAAGTCCGACTACACGTGTACGACTACATCCGAGTTGGATTTTGTCAAGTACCCCTTCGGATGCGCCAAGTTCGACTACATGGTCCGCCAAGTTCCTCTACTGATGACTCGAACGCCTATGAACCGTTGTACGACTACCATCGTCGTGTACCACTACTTCCACTACCGTCGCCGTGAACGACTACTTCCACGACGTCCGTGAACCACTACTTCCACTACCGTCGTGAGAACGACTACTTCCCACTACGACCCTGTACCACTACTTCCCTCGACGAACTCGATCCGCCCCGAAATGCACGCTTCAAAGGTATAATGATGAGACGACGCCCGTGAATGAATGCATGTGTGTTGTATGGGATGCCCGTGTTTGCACCGCGTCCGACAGAGGCCTTTGCACGTTCCTCGTTTGCCATGCCGCCTTCCCGTGGGAACCCGGAATCCGGGATCACCCCACCATCTTGCATGACTCGCTCACATCACACTTCCTTTTGCACTGGTACCTCCATGAGTTATCGGATCACCGAAATGTTGTCGTGGCACCATTTTCGTTTCATCGCCGTGGCACCCTTTTCGTTCCGCCATGGTGACCAAATGCTTCATAACATGCTCATGTCAACATTTTCATAAAATTGCATAAACCTTGGTTATGTCATCCGCATCATGTTAACAACATTTAAATGGTTAAAATTGTGTTTGCATTAAATTGCTAAATGACATATGGGGATTTTCCGGAATTGTTGTTTGTTGTTTCCGGCCTCATTTAAACTTGCTTAAATAGTTAGTTTAATTATGCTTCACCTCTCGCCATGTTTAATAACATTTAATATTGTTGTGTTCCTAAACGAGAGAGAACTAAATAATTGATGTGGTGTTCCATCAATATGCAACTCGTTGCATATTGAGCTCCACTTAACTTGTTGTGTTGTTTCTTGTTGATCAGTAGTGGAGCCCAGTTGGGACGATCGGGGATCCAGCAGTTGGGTTATCTTCTTTTCTTTTGGCTTCGTCCGTAGACGGACTATGTGTGTACTCTGAATGATGTATGATTTGTTATATGTTCATTGTGTGAAGTGGCGATTGTAAGCCAACTCTTTATCCCTTTCTTGTTCATTACATGGGATTGTGTGAAGATGACCCTTCTTGCGACAAAACCACAATGCGGTTATGCCTCTATGTCGTGCTTATTATCCAAGGCTCTCTTATTTATTGACCTCTCTCTATTCATATCCGGAGTGCTGAAGATATCTCAAAAGAATCATGGTTCCATTCTTAATCCGTTCAAGTTACTTCGAGGTTTTTATCTCATTCAAGTCATTTTGTCGAACCGGTGCAATCTCTCTTCAAAATTGTTCAACGGTGGTTCGTTCAAGATTTCTCTTCCTTTGTTATCATATTAATTCATTCGTTGTTTCCAAATCCCGCCGGTGGTTCCATCAATACCTTCTCAAGTTTACGCTATATCTCTCTTAATCCTATCTACGAGAATAAGTAGTATGCCAAATCTGTTGCTTGTCATCAACTTAAATTGGTGAAGGATAGGCATAACGTAATTCTTATTATTGTTTCATCCAAGTGATCTAATTTCTTATTTCCGGAGTTCGTTCATGATATGAATTCTCGGTTCTAAGATGTTCATCTTTTCTTTCTGGAGTTCCAAGTTCTCTCGGTTATATCGTCGCGAAGCTCCATCTAAATCATTGCAAGGATCCACCTTGTATTTTCAACTTCTCTTTCTTTCTATCATCCTTTTATTACCGGAGTTCTTCATGGAGGCTCTACATGGTGGTTCGTCAAGGATTCTTTTCATTCTTCGATTGTTCTTCAAGATTTCTCTCGAAGTTATGACCCGCCAAGCTATACTCTAAAATAAACATGGTGCCCGACACATGTTTTGTTTTGAGGAGTTCAAGCATTCTTCATCTTGCATCCGAAGTGCAATTCTTTCTACATTACCTTTTGAGGTGGTGTTATATCATTCCTGGCAATTTCCATTCATGTTTCTTGATTCACATGTTGTCAAGAATGAGGTATTTTAAATCCTTATCTCTTCGTTGGAGTTATCTTGTGTCATATTTCACCTAAAGCCTTCCCTAAGGAATGTTGCTATTGTGGTGCTTATCAATGATCCAAGTTTTCTCCTATCTTCTCAGCAAAAGCAGTTTTCATCTCTTTGTTGATCTCAAGCAAGCAATTGTTTCTGTTAGTGGCCGGTTGTCACCTCATAATTTGGAGATGTTTTCCATAAGCCCACAACAAGCTTATCCTTTCGTTGTTGATAATCCAACAACTCTGTTCTAGCATTTCCAGTAAGCGTGCTCTTCCAAGATCAAGTTTTCCTCCGTTCATTCCATTTCCTTTTTTACATTTCTTTCGGAGGCTTTGTGATGTTGCTCTCTTCACTCCTCTTCTCGTATTAAGGATCGTGTTCTTTTCATGCTTATCCATTTAACCGAAGTGCTGTGTCACCGCTTCAAGTTCTTTTCATCTTATCAAGTTTTGCCTCTCTTTTCAACCGGATTGCTGTTTGAAATCTTTCTTACCCCTTGTGCCATTCTTTCAATAATTCCAGAGGCAGTGTGTTGTTGATTTCATCAAGTATCACCCCATCTTCTCAAGTTCATGTTCAATTCCTTCCATTTACAGTCGGAGTGCTGCCAAAATTATATCATTCTTATTCATTCTTATCTCGTTTCAAACAGAGTGGTTCCAATTCCTTCTTGTCCATTGTACTCGTCATTCATAGCTTTGCAACCTCCAAGGTTCAAATGGTGTTCCTTGTTTCTATTTTTCTACCGCAGTTCTCTCAATTGTGTTCAACTCCGTTGTGTTCTTTCTTTCAACTTTTCAACCTCTCAAGGTTCTTTGGTTTCACTCATTGGTCGAAGAAGCAACTTAGTTTTACCTCCTCTCTTCCTCTCCGTTTCTCTCTGGTGCCATCCTAGATCTCAGGACGAGATCCTCTTGTAGTTGTGGAGTGTTGTAACGCCCCGAGACCGACGCTTCAGAAGACTTCCAGCTATTCCGAGTTTTTGTAGTTTGATTTGTTTTGTTTGTGCATTCATCATGTCATCTCTTGCATTGCATCGTTTCATCATGCCATCATATCATTAATTTTTATAACTCTTCTAAATAAATTGTATGGATCGTCGATCCATTTAAATCGAGGGAAGGGTGACTTCTCTTTATAACATATCTTCCAATATTAGGGAGCTATAATAAAATTATTCCATTTATTTGGAATTAACCATAACCCACTTGCAAAATATCCCATGCCGTTGTTATCTCAATTCTTGGTCTCCAACCTTGCCCATAATTTCTTTCATCATTTTGCGGAGCTCCACCAAAAATCTCAACATTTTTGGACACTTCTAAATCCTAGTCCTTGTTCAAACCATTTGAATTAAATTCCAATGACTTTGAATTTAATTCTTGCAATCTTGCCCACTCCATTTTTCTTGGGTCAAGCTCATTTTTATGAGTCCGGAAAAATTACCCCCATGCCCAAATTCTTGTCCACTCTTTTCTTTTCTCTCCCTTTCTTTCTTTGCTTTTCTGTTTTTGGAAGAGATTTGAAGAAGGGAGGGGAAGACCAGCCGCAGCCCACTACCTAACCAGCTAGACCAAGCTGGCCCAGCCAGCCCATCTAACCATTGTTAACCCTAGCCCGACCGATCCCAGCCCCCACGCATCTCTCTCCCTCTCGTTCCCTCTGCCCGCCGCCACCTTCGCCTCGATCCCCATCGCGCACTCCCATCGCCCGAACCTGCGCCCGATCCCCTCGCCTCCCTCCTCCTCGATCTGGCGCCCGAATCCATGCCCCGTCGCCCCTCCGGTCGGCGAGTCCAGGCCGCCCAGCTCGCCCCGCCTCGTTCCAGGATGGAACCGGTGTTCCAGCGCCTCCTCCTCGCCAAGTCTCCGTCGCCCGAGCGCTCGAGGAGAGGAGCTCCTCGAGCATCTGCGCCACAGCCATCATCCTCCGCGCCCAGCAGAAGCCCCGCGTCCCTCGCCTCTCATCACTGACCTGGTCGTCCTCGCATTTCCGGCCTCGTCCCCAACCCCAAGCTCTCCTCTGCATCATCATCAGCCGCAGTTGTAGAGGAGTTCATCTGCCGCCATGGAGCTTCGCCACCAGCCAGGATCTAGCGTCCCGAGGCTGATCCTTCCAACCCGCAGCCATCCCCGTCGCGCCCTACTCCCTCACCTGCGGCCTTCTCCTCATCACCTCGCCTGCGACAGGACTTCTCTACCTCCCCTGGAGCTCCGTCCGCCGGCCACCGGAGCTGCTGCTGGCTGCCGCTCCGCGCTCCTCGCTCCCCTTGCTAGCCAGGAGCTCGTCCTCGAGCTCGGCCAACTCCGGTGGCCCCGGCGCCCGCGCCAAGCTTGCCGCCTCGCCATCTGGTCCTTCCCCTGCCTCTCTTTCGCCCGCTCCTCCTCGCCTCCAACTGCAGTCATGGCTTCGCCCTGCTCGCGTCCAGAACTGGAGGACCCTGACCTCCTCTCCATCTCTGTCTTGTGCCGCCTCGTGCCGTTCCTACCGACTCCGACCAGGGAGCCCCGCCGCTCGCCTGAACGTGGCATCCGCCTCCTGTTCGTGCCGCATCGTCTCGTTCGCGGGTACTTCTTTGCCACAAGAGCTCCTGACTAAGACCCTCAAGTCATCTACCCGGAGCCCAAGTCCGAAGACTACCATGGACGTGTGCCTGGTGTCACTTGGATTCGTCAAGACCGCCAAGACCCATACCTGGATCGTCAATTACCGTCCGGGATTCACCAAGTACCACGACTGCAGCCGGTGTGCATTTTTGTCAAGTCCGACTACACGTGTACGACTACATCCAAGGTGGATTTCGTCAACTACCCCTTCGGATGCGCCAAGTTCGACTACATGGTCCGCCAAGTTCCTCTACCGATGCCTCGAACACCTACGAACCGTTGTACGACTACCGTCGCCGTGTACCACTACTTCCACTACCGTCGCCGTGAACGACTACTTCCACGACGTCCGTGAACCACTACTTCCACTACCGTCGCGAGAACGACTACTTCCCACTACGACCCTGTACCACTACTTCCCTCGACGAACTCGATCCGCCCCGAAATGCATGCTTCAAAGGTATAATGACAAGACGACGCCCGTGAACGAATGCTTGTGTGTTGTATGAGATGCCCGTGTTTGCACCGTGTCCGAGAGAGGCCTTTGCACGTTCCTCGTTTGGCATGCCGCCTTCCCTTGGGAACCCGGAATCCGGGATCACCCCACCATCTTGCATGACTCGCTCACGTCACACTTCCTTTTGCACCGGTACCTCCATGAGTTATTGGATCACCGGAATGTTGTCGTGGCACCATTTTCGTTTCGTCGCCGTGGCACCCTTTTCGTTCCGCCATGGTGACCAAATGCTTCATAACATGCTCATGTCAACATTTTCATAAAATTGCATAAACCTTGGTTATGTCATCCGCATCATGTTAACAACATTTAAATGGTTAAAATTGTGTTTGCATTAAATTGCTAAATGACATATGGGGATTTTCCGGAATTGTTGTTTTTTGTTTCCGGCCTCATTTAAACTTGCTTAAATAGTTAGTTTAGTTATGCTTCACCTCTCGCCATGTTTAATAACATTTAATATTGTTGTGTTCCTAAACGAGAGAGAACTAAATAATTGATGTGGTGTTCCGTCAATATGCAACTCGTTGCATATTGAGCTCCACTTAACTTGTTGTGTTGTTTCTTGTTGATCATTAGTGGAGCCCAGTTGGGCCGATCGGGGATCTAGCAGTTGGGTTATCTTCTTTTCTTTTGGCTTCGTCCGTAGACGGACTATGTGTGTACTCTAAATGATGTATGATTTGTTATATGTTCATTGTGTGAAGTGGCGATTATAAGCCAACTCTTTATCCCTTTCTTGTTCATTACATGGGATTGTGTGAAGATGACCCTTCTTGCGACAAAACCACAATGCGGTTATGCCTCTAAGTCGTGCTTCGACACATGGGAGATATAGCCGCATCGTGGGTGTTACAACGAGGTAGTATTCCCTCCGTCCCAAATTTTTTGTCTTACATTTGTTTAGATATGGATGTATCTAACACTAAAATGTAACTAGATACATCTGTATTTAGAAAAATTTAATACAAGAATTTTGAGACGAAGGGAGTACAAAAGTGGGCTATGTAGGACAAAACATGTGCCAAATTCACTTGTGATGCATTTGGCATCGATGCCCCTCCATTGCTCACCTGGTGCCCCAATCTGGAGCACCTACTTTGCTATGGTGCCAAATTAACTCACGCAATGAAAAAACACTGCGTGGGAGAGAGAGAGGACTGAGGCAATAAAAAAACACTTGTTAGGGAGAGTGAGAGGCTGGTGTAGTTGGTTTGATTGATTTTTTTATACATGTGGGTTTGTGTGCACAACGGTGCCAACTCTCTCACATCGCGAGAGCGGTGCCAAAATCTTTTGATTTGACATTGATGCGTATTATGTGGCATACTTTTGCGAAATATGGCATCGGCCACATAGTGGAAGGCAACAAATTCCCAAGCTCTTCACGTGCTCCTAGTTAAATGAGAGGAAACAGAAACAGAGAGAGAGAGAGAGAGAGGGAGAGAGAGAGAGTGAAAAAATATCACTAGCCAGCCAACCCTATCATATGAGCGAATGATATTGGTACCTCTTGATGACACGACAATCTTATGCAGCCAGCTGCTCTAATATGTTCTCTTCTTTTGCAGATAAAAAAAGACCCGAAAGTGAAAAATGTGTTGCACTATAACAATCTCATTGAATGCCTTGATCTCCATCTTACAGATATTGATTTGATCGACTACCGAGGCAGCACATCTGAGATTAAATTGGCCAGGTTCTTTGTTCTGGAGGCAAGTGTGCTCAAGGTAATGAGGTTTGGCGTTCTCTGGCGCAACAATGAATGGCGTGCTAATCACCGCAAGCGTCTAAGCCTTAATGACAAAGTCTCCGCAGAAGCTGAATTTGTTTTTGAAACATCAAGTGGCCAGAGACTCGAAAACTTATTTGCCCATTAGTGACTTGTCAGGGCAGTGGATTTTAGTTTGTACGATAACGCTGCATCCACCTAAAGTAACAGAAGTTCTTACGTGAACTTCCTAGTAATTCCCTCTTCCTAGGTGAAGCATTACTCCTAACATTTGTAATATCAGTTTGAAACTTGTAATATTGTCGTGTCCTATTCATGTGTTTTCAAAATACTGCGAATCAAACAGGTCCTAAGTTGGTGATGATGTTGTGCCTCCCATCTTTCACCAGTAGCCGTCAGATCTAGATCTGACGCATACAAACCAAGCTTATCCATCTTTGCAAAAAGATGCCCGCACTTGTTCCCTATTTACAAACAACTCCTTGTCTCTCACAATCAGCCTTATCTCCTCCCCACTACATCTAGAAGGCCGTGGAAAAATCTGGCGCGATGGCCGCTGCCGGAGCAGTCCGCCCCCAATCTTGGTGTTCCGTGCAATGCACGGGCATCTACTCAGGGGAAATTATGTCGAACTGGGCTAGTTGTAAGCAGGCTAGCTCTATAGCCATGATGATAGTGACTGCAGACGGTGAGGCTGACTATGGTATGCCAAACACGGCGCCTATACTCAGGTGTCATCTCCGGCGCAGGGTTTTGTCACTTCACTATGAGGAGCAGCACATAATAATTTGACCAATAGTACAGTGCTAGTACTCCTAGGAGTACTACATTGGTAGTACTACTACTAGTACTAGTAGAACCACCGTCTAGATTTAGGAGTACTACCACGTCCATCTGGATTTTAGTATTTGACTAGCAATATCTAGTAATGCATGTCACAGAAAATGTACTACTCCCTCTGTAAATAAATACATGGTGTTTTATTCCTATCGGCGAGAGAACTTAATGTTTTCTTGCTAACTAGAGTCTTAATAGGATTACTTGCAATGAACTAAACACTGCATGTCATGTTTGGTAGTCTCAAGTCATTGAAAGCATGCATGGCCCACATCTCTCATTGGTTATATGTCACGAAATAAGAAACAAGGAGGGAGTTAATGCACCGTGCCTAAGTGTTTTGGGATTATTTGGTTTTCGTAATGTGACTTACACAACATTTTTGTTTACATGCATTAACATTTTATTAGTTAAATCAAAGGTCAAAACTTGGCGCAAAATGCGAAGGGGACCAATAATCCAGTAAACATCAAACTTCTCTCGTTTGGACCCAACTAGAGGTCCGGTGAGATGACTATACTGCACCAGCGTGGACGGGGGCGCAGCATCATTGACTTACGGCAATTGCCTTTGGGTGAATGACACGTGGGCCCAGGGGGTGGCTGGCCCACCTATCATACAGCCAAAGGCAGGTGCAGTAGAGGGCCAAGGAGTACTAAGAAATCCTACGCACCTACGCATGCTAACCAAGGGCTAGAGTGATCACTCGAATCGCAAGATCAGTTGACTAGTAGAAGCTAAGCTAGACCCATGGAGGCGATGAGCGCAAGCATCAGCCGGCTATGCCAGATGGTCCACGACGCCGGCCTGTGGCCCGGCAACGAGGAACGTCTCCAGGTAGTATTGCTTGAGGCCGGCAGGGCGAGGGGCCGCTTGGACGACAGCTTCGTCTCCTTGTTCGACGAGGTCCTCGTCGGTTTCCTCGACAAGTTCACCGCCGTCAAGAAGCTCGCGGACGACTTTGACGTAAGCCTTCAGCCGACGCGCCCAGGCTCTGTGATGCCCGCCACCCTCAATGGCCACTATGGTGACAACCTCTGTGACGCATTGGTGGCCCTGCGACTGCCCGCCGTCGCGCCGGAGAATGTCCACCTTGAGGTCGCGCTCGTCGCGCAGCGCCTGGCGCAGCAAGACACCATGGACATAATCACCCACATCTACGCGCATGCAAGAGGAGGACGATAGGACGCTGGCCTTCTTGGACCGCAGGGCAACCTTGGACGCACTGTTCAGAAGCACGTTGAGATCGCCACCAACGCCGCTGCTCCTCACACGTCGGTTGGTGACCCGGCGCACTAGGGCGTGAGGATGTCGTTGATGGATCCGTATGTATTTTTATCTTTCTGTCAAATCCATGTAGTAGTATATGATACTACAGTAATTATCTTACCTTTCGCATCAACTTCATAATTTTTGTACGTACTCCATGCATGAATGGCGCCAGAACTAAACTTCTCGCGACTCTAGGAAAAATCGTTATTTTCTATCTATCGATCGCGCCATGGAGTAGAACAAAATTTTACAAGTTACGAGTTCAAAAGGAAAAGCCTGTCGTGTTCGCGTCGCACCCCCACACAGTTGGTCCGGCACGCCGCTCAAGCGGGAATGCGTGTGGTGTTGCATTTTCACTTACAAGTGGGACCGTAGTTGAGCAAACCGACTATCGGCAAACCCCCACCCCGCCCACCGCGTGATGTCTGAGAAAACAGGAGGGAGAAGAGATGGTTGTAGCACGGACTCCAAGAAAATTGGTGTCGGATGGGACTCGTGTGGGTGGCGTGTGCCATAGTGCTAGACGTGAATGCTAGTTATGGCCCATGCCACCCCACTATATCAAGCTTATATCGAGGTACAGTACGTAGAACAAATTTCCTGCAGTCCGTGCTCAGTACTCCTCTATCTTTCTTCTCAGCCAGCCAGCGGACGCGCGGAGCCCATCGTCTGTTTGCTCACATGAGGTCCCACATGTCAGTGAAAACGCAAGCGGACCCACTGAACCTGTACATCTTTCACCTCGACGTGCTGGTGATGAAAAACAAATCCAAGAAAGATCTTCGGTGGCCGCTTTTGGAGTTACTCAAGAGTAATAAGATTCTATTTACAGTTTAACCCAAGATGCACATCTCGTGGCTTCAACTTATCAACTACCACTCTATTTTCTTTCATGAAACGACCTGGATGCAGGATGTCCCACGTGTCAGCAAAAGGAGGAAGAACCCGACCAAATCTTCGGTTGTGCTCTCGGATTAGACTAGTTGTGCTAACTTAAATTTTTTATTGTGTACTCCCTTCGTTCCAAAATACTTGACTTCCATTTGTCCAAAAATGGATGTGCCTATATACTAAAACATGCCAAGATACATATATATTTTGACAAATACTAGAACGGAGGGAGTAGAATGGATGCAAGTTTTTGTATTGGGAAGAAGAGTACATCCATATATTGATAGAGCGTTGGAGTTGGCCTTACAAGTGGGACCGCAGTTGAGGAAACCGACTATCGGCAAACCCCCACCTCGCTCGTCGTGCGATGGCTGAGTTAGAGAAACGATGAGGTTGAAGAGATTGCTCTAGCATGGACTCCAAGAAATTTGGTGTCAGATGGAAGTCGTGCTGGTGGCGTGTGTCGTACTCCTAGACGTGAATGCTTGTTCTGGCCCATGCCACCGTACTACTCCTACTACTTACAAGTATATAGTACTACTAGTATCGAGGATTCGAGGTGCTGGTTAAGTATGGCTACAGTAAAAATACCCGCACGACGCGCGAAGCATGTGAAGCTAGTACAAATAGTGTACTACTATTGTTGATGATTAGCCTCGTCCGATAACCTATTGCAATGCACGTACAATTATGTATTCGGAAAATATTTTTTTGCCTCGTCGCATCACTCACTCACAGAAGCAACTTGAAAGCCATTCATCAATTTAGTAAGTTTATCACAGGCATATCATTTTATTACATACAACAGGTCACCAACCCACATCGACAACAAGGATACATTATAAATACTAAAGTTTTCACCAAACAACAAATAACAAGCAATGAAATGAACTTCAACTCAACCATTCTCCGGCGTTGGAAACGCTTGCTTTGAACCACAAGTGATTCTCTGGGACGGGCCATCCATTGTCGATCTGGAGACCAAAGCAGGACTGATCATCCAGGCTGAAGCGGCCTACTATATCAGTACCAGGGTAGGGAACCACCCAAATGTCTGAGGTATAGACACAGTTGCTTCTCAAAAATGGTAGTAACATTGTGTCAACAGCAGTTGGATCGCCTTTCACCATCATTGGATAGTTTTGTCCAAGGAAGAGCGAGTTTTCTCCAAGACTATCAATTCTGTACTAGGGAGAAGGAGTTGGCGCTAGCACACTAGTATCCATCCCAAATATCATGCAACGGGTGTCGGAATAGGTTCGGAGAGTGCGACCATGGGAGACTACACCTGCTTCCTTAGCAGTAACATCATCAGTGGGCTGTATACACACGAGAAGAGGTGATCCATCGGAATTAGTTGCCAGGCGCCAAATAGTATATGGGTGCTGCTCGTCCTCATGCTCGTGATCATCACCATCATCACCTACCGCTTGGTTATAAAAATCTTCAAGTATAGGTGGTGGAATGTTCACAGGACCTTGGAAACACAAGAAGAAGGTTAATTAGTAAGGCTGGCCATAGTGGGGGTAACATAAGTAGTATCATGCACTTGGGACTCGCAAACATGCTTATGTGGCAGGCAATTAAGGAAGAGAGAGATGGTTATAGTAACATAGGTAGATACCGTAACATAATAAATGTGATGCTACTATGTGTCATGCATGGCAATAAATGAGACCACCTATGATACTCATCTAAGATACTATGCACTATAGAGGTAGTAACATAAACTAGTAACATATGCATGTTACTAGTCTAAGTTACTCCCCACTATGACCAGCCTTGCTAACCCGCATGCATGTGGATGAAACAATTATAATTACGGTGGAAGACAAACATACCGAAACAACGAGGATGCCATGCAAAAATAGTGCCACGAGTGGTGGCAACAAACACAAGGCCCTCGTATTCAATTGCATCACAGTACTCATCCGTGTACAGAAACTGATTTTTGAGCAATATCCATCCAGTCAAACCACTAACGATGGCAACAAGCTTGTCAAAGATAGAAACAACTTCATAGTTGTTGAAATTCCAAGAGCGGTTGGGGACTCGAGAAATTGCTATCTTCCGTAGAAGACAGTCACCATGATTGTATTTGAACGTGCGTACAATACCGGTGTGCTCAACATCTGGGAAGTCTGCTGAGATTTTTCGAAGTGGAACCCGGTCATGAGTGTACACATTCACAAGTTCCCACTCGTAGTTGGACCCAATGTAAACAACCCAATATCCATTTGCGCCTGCCCAAGCCTTGCCCTCAAGCGATGGCATCTTAACATCATACATATCATTATCAAGTGGCATCAACGTGCACAGGGCGAGGCCTCCGTCGTGACGGCACCAGTCATCAGGGTCACGGCAAAGAAGATAGGGGAGATCAAACCGCTCCTTGACTCTTGGGTTCCTTGTAATGATGTTATTAGTTGAGTTGACAATGGGCTTGAACGAACCTGCCATGCTAGCCAAGGTGATGACATCGCACCGATCAATGAGTTCCTCCACCATGTCATCTTTCAGATCGGGGCAAGAATAACGGGGTCGTTTCCGTCCTGTTCCCTCCATGGAGAAGACGATCGAACAATGGCAGAAGAAAGCGTGAATGGCTGAAGGAAAATGGAGGAGGGAGAGGAAGAGTGTACGACAGCAGTTCCAAATCGAGAGGGAAAGGCGAAGCGTCGGTGGATGGTTGCCAGTTTGCCACGGTTCACAAAGGGGCGCCCTGGCCTACACATCGGTTCGGAAATACTCCTACTACTCGCCGTCATCTCACTGATATGTGGAACGGGACCACATGTCAACGAGACATGGTGTGTAATTTCTCGTGCAAAATGTGATCTGGCCGCGTTGGACAGAGGTGCCACATTAGTTATCAGCCTTTATTTTTTTAATGGCGCGCCGTTCAGTTTTGAAGCACGACTAACTGGTACTGTACGCAGAGAAAATATAAACTACTCTACCACTACTCCACCTCCAGTACTAGTAGTATAAAGAAGATATATAGGATGGAGCTTCAGCGCTTTCTTGCCAAGGGCTGCCCACTTGCTTCTCACACTACCACCCTCTCTCCAGATCTAAAAAAGACGGCCCCTCTCTCCCTCCTCACCGGTGGTCACAGATCCGCCGGGAAAGAAAAGGATGTGCAACATTGACGCACTCGTCGTCGGCGAGCGAGGTCACGCACTGACGACAAGGCCATCCTCTCAGACCTAGCGCCCGCGCGGGATCGCTGCCGTAGTGTGTGCGGAGGACGATGACCACGAGCGAAGCCACTTCCTGCCGACCCTCAGGTATGCTACCTATTTTCGAACCATACCCTTGTTCTATTGCCCCATCTGGCACGTCGTTGCATGTGGATCTTTTTCCACTCCACCATCTTCCCAATTTGCTATCCTCTGCTCTGCTGGCCACGCAGACCAAAACCATAATTTGCACTATTAAAGGAAACCCTACTTCATGCAGACTAATGAATGTCTGTGTTGAATAAGGAAAGGAAGGGAGACTTTACTGTCCAAGAGAGTAGGCATCAAACCCGTATCTAGGTTGAAAAGGGGAAAATCAGTAGCTAAGGAACGAGTCTCGTGTCTCTTGGTTGAAGAAGGGTAGAAAGGCATGACAACGCAATAGAGAATGACCAGGTCGATCGGTTTGTTGTCCTCACATAGGAAAAAGGTGGCTAAAGAGAACAAAAATGGCACGTAATCCACATATGCTGCCTGGATATTTGTTGCTCTGGGCAACCATACCTTCCTCACCACTCTGCGTCCGTGGAGGTACATTGTACTAGTGCTCCCACTGTCCGAATGGGCCTCCCATGCTCTTACTGCCATTCTTTTTGCTGTTAGTATAACACCAGCAGTCAAGTCAAGCAATGCTACTGCTAAAGTGATGCCACATTTAACGAATGCCGCTCTCAGTCTAATGCCACGGATAAATTTAAGCAGTGCCATTTAATGTCACTGGATCATTTCAGGGTTAGCTGTTGATTGTGGATGTATTAAAGATTTTTCAGCTAAGGCATTCTAATGTTGTTGCACAACAAGTATACCAACGATGAAACTTGTTACTACCTTCAGATTTTTGCACTGTTAATGCTTATAGATTACATACCTCACTTTCATGAGATAAGTTAATTTTTTTGTACAGTGTCACCAAACTGCCAAGGTGCTGATGTCATTTTATTTTGGTTAAACTGCACAGACAATTATGAAGACAAGAGGAAAGGTCAAGAGTGGGCACCTCCTCCTCCGGCTGTTCTCTTGATTATCAAGAGGAAAGATCAAGTTTTTAGGTTTGATCGATTATCAAGATTGGGATAGCAATTTTTAAGGTACCCCCGAGTTCGAAATGATATTTACCTTGGAGGTACATGGTATGCAATTTTTTTGTACTGTCATTAGTTAATAATGCTAGTTACCTTCAGACTTTTGTATTTGGTTTAATGCTCATGCACAGCTAGTATACCAATGCTGAAACTTCTTACCTTTACATTTTGTATTGTTAATTCTTATAGAAACCTTCTAGTGCTAGAGTTTATTGAAATCTATTCAGTAAACCATTGTACTGTACCCTATAATAAACTGACTACTCTACTGTTGCACTAGCCACTGGATTAGTGTATATTTGTAGTATTTGAATGGTGTTGCATTAGCGTATGGACATAAATAAAGTGTGGCAAGCTTTCCCAGATATGTGCTCAAGCAAACTACTACATGTTTTTCTAAATACTAGACGTTTGGGTACTTTAAATTGAACCGCGAAAACGTCTTATATTAAGGAACAGAGGGTGTAGAGTTCACTAAAATTATCCCGGTAAAGCTAGTCACACCTTTGTTAAAATTAATGTTCATTATGTTATCGGAGGAGGTCTGTATGTTTGTCTCTAATGCCTGTCTACTACATACCCGACATCATGATGTAATGTTAAGTTATTTCCTTTTGTAAAGTGTAACTAAATTGTCAAGGCGGTGATGGCATTTTATTTTAGTAGAACTGCACAAAATTTGCTTAAAAGAAGAGGAAAGGTCAGGAATGGCTCAGTTTTTCAGAAAAAAACTATGTATGCCTTCCTGACATCAGCTGTTGTTGCTTTATTTATTCCTTCAAACAGGTGGTTAGAAATAGTCTTGCTACCTTTTCCCATTAAGAAATTGGAATGCTTATATTTGTTAGTCTATGCTTCAACTAGTGCCACTTTGATAGTAATCACACTTTCAATATCTATGCAAACATGGATGCTCGATTTTAGTGCAGCTGCACAAAAAGTCCAACTAGTTCAACATTAGGAGCATGTTTTTTTCCAAACCTTTATATCCAATTGGTGGCACTGTGAGCTGTTCATTACGAAGGTACATGGTTTGCTACTATCTTGCTACTCTTTTTGTACTGTCATTTGGTACTAATACTAGTGGTTTGCATGTGAATTTATTGGCAGGGTGGACCTACATTGGAGGTGCAGGACAGGATTCAATGATTGGATGCTCAATTTCAGTTGTATCGCTTTCACCTCTTCCATCACTGTGAACATGGTGTGGTATATTTTTACTAGCTGCTTGATATTTGTGCAGACAGAGATGTCTGCTCGTTGCTATTTGGCAAACAAACAAAGTGTCCGCAATTTTGGTTGAACTGCACAAGAGAATAGTATAGTCACTACATGCAGTGTCATTTGAAAATAGACACAAAGATTGGATAGTCACTTCATGGACTGCAGAAAAGTAGTATTGTACTATTTACTGGCCAACACTTGGTGCTTCATTGCTTTGGTCTGATTATACAATGGGCATCATTTTCCCTAAGTTAAAGTTCGTATTCCGAAAATAGTCTCGCGGTGTGATCGAGAGAAGAACAAATCATATTGCAGTGGATGTTCCTCCATCATGTGTGGTTCATTCTCATGGTTCCAGCTGTTGGTGAAACCACTTACGTTTGCAAGAGGAATTGTAGACTTCACAAACAAATTTGTCTTTCAGTCTGTACTGAAAGTTGGCCAAGAGAAGCATCCATGTTAGTAGGAAGAACAGATGTTTTTTCTAGATCTTTGCTTCCGGAGCTACATATTTGTATATGATCTGTGAATCATTGAGATGCATTAACATGTTGATCTTATGTATGGGAATCATACTAGTTAGTTTTAGTTGTGATGCAAGATCCGAATTGGCTGATCTTTGCTTTTGGAGCTACATATTTGTATATGATCTGTGAATCATTGAGATGCATTAAAAGTTACTTATTTCTGTTCGCTCAGTGTTTACAAGTTACTTATCGATCACTAGCTAGCCTACAAATGCGCACCTGGCAGTTTTATTTGCGACGCAAGATGCAAAGTGGCAGTTTTTTGAATAAAAATGGCTACCTCTGACGAAATAGACAAGCTACACTATCGATCCTACACGGATAAAAGTGCTTACCTCTGAAGAAACTGACAAGCTACACTATCGATCCTACACGGATAAATAGCATATCATGCACGTACTACCTCCTTTCCGATTTGTAGGGCTCAATTCAAGAAATGACCTACTCGATCCTACACGAATAAATAGCGGATCACGCACGTACTAGTACCTCCTTTCCGGTTTGCAGGGCTTAATTCAAACCTCTCACGAACCAAGGTACTCCATCCGTCTGGGTTTATTTGTCCCGTGAGCAAAGCAGCAGGACCAAGGCATGGCAATAATTAACGGCATGCAGAAGTTTAAGCCTAATTAATTCCAGCAATTTAAGTGGCTGCATGCGTGCCCTCGGCTGCGACTCGTTGCATGCTGCTTTGCGTACTGCGTGCGAGCGATTCTGAGTACCTGCATGCAGCCGGCCATAATAAAGGCAGCTAACTGATGCGAAAAAAGATACGCTTTAATTGTTGCGGGCTTTTTAAATCCGTGAAATCATTATTGACAAGGAGGGATATGATTCGAGTGCACTCGTTTGACCGCCATGTCGGCGTGCGACCCAGATGGGACTAGACGGGACAGTCATAATTTCAGTTTCCCTAGTTTTCCACGGCAAGCAGTCGTGCTAAGCCATTATGCATTGAATTTCGATGACTATCGCGCTACCTCCCCCCTATAAGTATTGTTTCCCGACATTCTCCAGTTCCACCATGACCCAACTCGCCATATCCTCATAAGCCCCCACCAACCCGACATCGCTCGCCACGTCCGCCATGCCCCTGCCCGTCCGCGGTAGGCGACGCCGGAGGCGGTCACCGCCGGAACTAGTGTTTGGTTTTTCACCAGAAGGCAGACGGAGGGAGGAGGCATTGTATCTGTCTTTAGATGGCAATGCGCAGATCAAGGAGTTGTTGGAGCGCGACCGCATGGCGGAGGAGCAGGAGTTGTTGGAGCACGACCGCCTGGGGGAGGAGCAGCGTAACGCCGATTTGCGCCGCCAGCAGGACATGGAGCAGCAGCGCACCGACGCTCTGAAAATATATTCGTTATATATTATGAATATATCCCCAAATTCAAATAGATTATCGAATTAAATTCAGAGACCAAATAATTCCTTAAAAATGTTCTAGAATTTTGGTTTGATATATAACTCTTGCCAAAATTCACAATACTATTTTTAGGGCATTTTGGATTCACAGAATGCAATTTGAAGGGTGCTTGCCCTTCTTTTAATTAAATTTCTGAGGTTTCAACAATCCTCAATTCAAGTTTCTTCAAATTAAACATGATGCATGAAAGATTATGCAAAGTCAAGCAATGACTAATCTAGGGTTGTGACACAGAGAAGTAGGAGGATGTTGAGCGCGTGGCCCGTCAGGCCACCGTGTACTGGATCATGGATGGTGAGTTATATCGCAGGAGGCCCAATGATGTTTCGTTGCGGTGCATCTCCAGGGAACAGGGGCTCGAGCTATTGGCGGACATGCATGGTGGGGACTGCGGGCATCACTCCTCGTCGCGCACCCTGGTGGGCAAGGCGTTCCGGAGCGGCTTCTACTGGCCCACCACGATCAACGACGCTACAGAGCTGGTGCGCTCTTGTCAAGCATGATAGTTTCACGCCAAGCAGATCCATCAGCCCGCGCAGGGCCTCCAGACGATGCCGCTCACGTGGCTGTTTGCAGTCTGGGGGCTGGACATCTTGGGACCGTTCCCTCGGGCGCGAGGGGGCTACTGATACCTCTATGTCGCCATCGACAAGTTCACCAAGTGGGTGGAGATAGAAGCATGCGCACCATCCCAGCTGGATCAGCCATCAATTTCAACAAGGTTATCGTGAGCCGATTTGGGGTCCCCAATCGCATCATCACCTACAATGGCTCGCAGTTCACCAGCAACCTTTTCAAAACATACTGTGCTAAACTTGGAATGTACATCTGCTATGCCTCAGTAGCACATGTGCGGAACAATGGACAGGCTGAGAGGGCCAATGCGGAAGTCCTGAGGGCCCTCAAGACCCGCACCTTCAAGAAGAAGCTCGAGGCCTGCGACAGGGGATGGCTCGACGAGTTTCAGTCCATGCTGTGGTCCATCCGCACCACCGCAACCAAGCCAACAGGAGAAACACCATTCTTCCTCGTCCATGGAGTAGAAACGGTTCTTCCTCACAAGGTCAAGCATCGCTCCACACGGGTCGTGGCGTTCGATATAAAGCAGCAGGACGCCATGCGGAGGATGGATCTCGTGCTGGGGAAGGAACGGCACCGTCAAGCCTCGCTCTAAGCACGTGAGGTACTAGCAGGCACTGCGGCAGTACCACTGCCGTAGCATCTGCTCCACGATGTTAGAGGTGGAAGATCTCGTCCTGAGGAGGGTGCTCTCTAGGGAGGGGCTGCATAAGCTCTGTCCCATGTGGGAGGGCCCGTTTAGGATTTCTCGTGCTCTAGGCCTGGCGCCGTGCGCCTAGAGACACAGGACGGGGTCCCCATCCAGAACGATTGGAACATCCAGCACCTCTGTAAGTTCTACCCCTGAAGAAAGGCTCCGGTTTGTGAAGCAAAGCTCCGGCCTGTGAAGGTCTCCGCTCGTGACACTCTCACGTAATAATGAGTGGGGCTGTACACACCCTGGAGTCTCCTGAGAGTCGCCCTGGGGCCTCATGGGGTCTCCCTCCCACATCCTAGTGGCAGCACTTAGCTCCGTGCTGGTGAGAATACTAGATTAGGTGCCGGACGCGGCTGTTCATTTGCTTTCTGAAGTTGCTTGCACTTTTCTAGTACTCTTTCAATGGATTTGGTATTCTCAAACGCTGGTTCCTCGAGTTGTATTTTCTCCTAAGCTATTTTGGTCTAAGGACGTGAGAGAGGTGGCAGTCGCCCGCCACTTCTCCTTGCGCTCTTCACGCGTGGGGCTAGGTAGGTGTGTCCGGCCAGGGCTTGCCTTTGCGTGCACACGCCACGCTGAACCCCGTTGTTTTGGCTTCATCCTCGCGAGGAGCCCTCGATCGTGTCCACCGGCGCCAGCACCCCTCATGTCCGTGCCCCCCGGGCAACACGATGCAGTGTATCAGGTTCAAGCTAACCTATGGCAGGGGGCTCATGTAAGGGGGAGCAAGGTTTACTTCCTGTGGGCACAGGGCGAACCTCCTGGGGGTTCTGTCAAGTACCTAAGGTCAGGTTCTCATGAGGCGGAGGATGGCTGCACATACCAAGCTAAGCCTTCCTACCTTAACCCTCTCAAATTGCAAACACTACAGCACGACATCAAGATGGCAATTATAACATAAAAACCATAGTAGCAACCGTTCATTACACGCCTCCGCAGGGTACATTCTTCTTTCTTTTTTGGATTGCAGGAGAAGGGAAAAGCTAAACAAAGAGGGCCCGGAGGCATAGAAGCTTGGCACCAGCGCCGCATCCTCAAGCAGTGCCTCAAGGTAGCCCGGTGCTCCACCAGTTCTTCCATAAGAGATCTGGGGCCACCGGCCTTGAGTCCAAGTTCGTCAGCCCCTAGCTTCATGTTGGGCTCCTCTCCAGCTTCACTGGAGCACTGAGGCGGGAAGAACCACCAGCATCCTCGACATGAGCACGACGACGCGGGGGCCGGTCATGGCCACCGCTGCTCGAGCTCTCGTCCGAGGAAGAGCCACCGTCACGGGAGGTGGAGCGCGCGTCGCCAAGGCCAAGCTCGTCGTCGCCACCATCGTTATCGCTGCTGTCCTCCGGGCAGCACCCCACGCGGCGGCCGTCCCCCCTGAACGCCCTCACATAGAGGGTCGCCAGGTCATCAAACTTGAAGTGGAGGGTGCACCTTCCGCCCAGGCCACGCACGCGGGCGAAGGTCTACCAGCCGCTGGTCAACACCATGCTGCCAGAGGCGGAAACCTTGGTACCAACCCACGAAGCTCTACTACAGAACCCGTCAGCCTGCAGCCAGAGGCCATTAAGCCCTAAAGAAGGAAGCTCACTAGAGAAAAAGCGTGGGAGGCCGAGTGAGGTGCCAGCAGGGCTCTCTGACCACAACGCGAACTCAGGGAGCACCTCTAGCAAGGAAAAGCGCGGTCGAGGCGGGCGCACGATCACGGCACGCCTCCCTTCATCATGGGGGCTGCTCCGAAGCCGGTGGCCCCCGCCACGAGAGGAGGTGCCTTCGCGGGCGCATAGAGCAACGCTGCCTCTGGGGGGCGCCCGCCCATGCCCCCTGGATGCTGCCGGAGGGACAGGAGGCTGCTTGCGGGGACGTGCACGGCCCCTCTTGGGAGGAGGAGAGGCTGGCCCCTCCTTGGAAGCCTTCCCCTTCTCGGCCGTTGAAAACCTCTTCGACAACGCCATGGGAGCAAGACGGAGACGAGAGAAGCAGGCGGGAGCAAGTTGAAGGAAAGATGGATGGGGGGCTCTGCTCCTCCCTCACATTTATAGCCAAGGGAGGCCAACCGCCGGCCTCCGCGACCTTGCGCCATCATGACCTATTGCATGCCGCGTCGACCAGTCAAGTCGAGCAGTTGCCGAGGCAGCATGGGGAAGCAGAGTCGCCCACGGTGAATCAATCACCACGTGTCACCAAGGCCGCACGTGGTTAGGGCCCACGGTGCTCTGCACTTGCCCTTTGGCTTCGCCTAGAAGCCAAGTCCGAGCGCACCTTGGGCCCGGGGGCTACTGTCGGCGTTCTGTACTTGGGGGTATCCAGTCCTGCCTTCCTGTGGCCCACCGCGTGACTCCATCGACGGCCTGGTATGGTCCAGCTTCAACACCTACATCACAAGACCCTCGCGAGGGGCCAAGCCTCGCGAGGCGGAGGATGCCAAGACCCCAGAAGGAGGTGGCCTGACTCCTGAGGGCCGGAGAGTTCTATGCAAGTATCTCATGAGGCTCAGCTGCGTGAGCCATGAAGACCAAGGCCAGGCGGGCACCAAGCGGGTGCAGAGCGCAGGTTTCCTCTTTGGTGCAAGGGAGGCAAGCCACAGGCGTGAAGTCCCGAGGAATCAGCCAAAGGTTTCCATTCTAGTGCAACACGACCAAGACCGCCAGGATTGCAGGATGGAGGTCATCACCGGGCCCACCGCAGCGTCACGACCAGAGGCTTTTCGCAGGCGAAGACCACTTCGTCAAGATAGACTGTACTACTTGTCCCCTTTCAAATCCCGCCATTGTGGGATCCCTTCCGGCTCATATTTGGGAAGAGGACCAAGGCCACTATATATAGGACTTAGCGACCACCATAGAAGAGAACCAAAATAAGAACAAGTAGAACACCGCACCAGCTCAAGAACACCTCACCTCCAGAGGCTTGTTCATCCACTATACTAGTGCATCCATAGCCCCTCGAGGCAATCCACCACACCACAATGGATTAGGGTATTACAACACAACGGTGGCCCAAAGCAGTATAAATCTCTGTGTCTTTGTGTCCCTTTGAGCTCGATGCGCTAGGCTAGGAGGATCGCTAGTAGGCAGGCTGGGCAGGTTGAGATCTCCGCACGCACCCCAGAGTTCGAACCTCTCAATGGTTGCCGGATCCCTAAATCTGACTGGTCCAACCTCGAGTGGGGCCTATGTCATCGGAACCACGGATCTGTCTCCAGCCGGAAGTTCCGAACCATGTGCATCCGTGCCCATGAGCCTCATCAGGCACCGATCGTAGAGTTCAGCTCCGCGGACATCTTCCGGCACTCACCTTTAGGAGACTCACGGCCGAATTATATCTGGCTTGAATTTGAAGCTGATGACGGGGAATTTCGCTTCCCACCCACCACCCACTACATAGCCACTGTGGAGGACTTAACCGATATGCTCGACTATGACTCCAAAGACATCGACGGTACGGACGACGATGCCGGAGAGGAGCAAGCACAAAAACCACCGCTTACAGGGCACTGGACGGCCACCTCCTCGTATGATGTATACATGGTGGATACACCCAAATAGAACAATGGCGACAATGAAAATCCAGTTGAGGATAAGCCTCCTAAGATACAGCCAAAACGTCGGTGTCAGCGATGCCGTTCTAAGCCACGCCGTGGTAAAAACAGCAATACCGTCACAGGAGAAAACAATACTCCAGACGATGATGAAGACAATGAGGATCCCGTGGAGCCAACGTCCGAACAAGACGAACGGGGAGATGGGCGAGCCAAAAGTACATAAAACATTCCAAAGCATTTGAAAATATATTCATTATATATTATGAATATATCCCCAAATTCAAATAGATTACTGAATTAAATTCAGAGACCAAATAATTCCTTACAAATGTTCCAGAATTTTGGTTTGATATATAACTCTTGCCAAAATTCACAATACTATTTTTAGGGCATTTTGGATTCACAGAATGCAATTTAAAGGGTGCTTGCCCTTCTTTTAATTAAATTTGTGAGGTTTCAACAATCCTCAATTCAAGTTTCTTCAAATTAAACATGATGCATGAAAGATTATGCAAAGTCAAGCAATGACTAATCTAGGGTTGTGACACAGAGGAGGAGGACGTTGAGCGCGTGGCCCGTCAGGCCACCATGTACTGGATCAAGGATGGTGAGTTATATCGCAAGAGGCCCAATGACGTTTCGTTGCGGTTCATCTCTAGGGAACAGGGGCTTGAGATATTGGCGGACATACATTGTGGGGACTGCGGGCAACACTCCTCGTCGCGCACCCTGGTGGGCAAGGCGTTCCGCAGTGGCTTCTACTGGCCCACCACGATCAACGATGCTAGAGAGCTGGTGTCCATTTTTAAGGATATGGCCCCCATCATCGGTGTCCATGGGGGCTTGCTCCCCCTTATGTTCGGCAACCAAGGTTTCACCCTCCGATGCCGCAAAGACGGCCTCCTTAGCCTCTCCATGGAGTGGGATCCCTCGAGACAACACCTCGGTGTTGTCCACGGTCTTGAGGGAGGAGGCCGCCGGAAGGGACCCGCTGTCCATCGCCTCTGGATCCAGCGAACCCTCCGAAGAGGAGGATCGCTCGAGGTTGGACCGAGCCGGACTGTAAATACGTAATTCAAAACATTAAAACAATGAAATAAAGAGGCCAGATATATGAACGTGTCCGAACACTTACGATCTAGCCACGGGCTTGTCCCTGGGCTCCCAATGCCAGCTGCTGTCGGTGGGCGCTACGGAGCTGTCCGGAAGGGATGTTTTCCCCTTCTTGGTCGCCTCGGCTTCTAGACGTGTAGAGGCCGTCCTCTTCTTTCTCCCCCCTGCAGGGGGGTGGCTTTCTTATTCCTCCTCCTCTTCCTTGTCGTCCTCGGCTTCTTCGGACGTCACGTCTGAATTGCACTTGGAACGGAGACCACCTCTGGTCCCCTTGGCCCAATTCTTGGCCTTCTTCTCCAACACCTGATAAGGCGCCGGAACCAACATCTTCGTCAGAAGCGGGACTTCTGGGTCTTCGGGCAGCGGAGCCGGATAGTTAATCCGCTCCGCCATCTCTGTCCAGGCCTGAAAAAATTAATGGGGAGGCTTAGATGCCTTCCTCGAGTATGCAAGTAAAGGGAATACCTTGAAAGCATGAAGGAACTTACCAGACTAGTAGGGTGCATCAATTCATGCCCGTGATCCTCGGTCGTGGGCGGCGGCACCTCGTTGGCCTTGAAGTGCACCTTCCAGATATCTTCGTGCGTCATGCCGAAGAGCTCCTGTAGGGTCTGGTGCTTGGCCGGCTCAAACTCCCGTAGATGGCAAGTCCAGCGTTGGCTCGGAAGGATCCGGCGAACAAGCATCACCTGGATCACGTTGACGAGCTTGATTCTCTTGTTTATCATGTTCTGGACGCACGTCTGGAGCCCCGTCAGCTCGTCCGGGGAAGACCAGGTCAGGCCTTTCCTTGCAAGGAGGTAAGCCACATCGGGACTTCGTACTGGAATGCGGGAGCTGCTGCCCATTTGTTGTCGCACGACTCTGTTATCTAGAACCACCCCGACAACCACCCTTTGACAGTCTCCACGAAGGAGCCTTCGGGCCAGGTGAAATTGGGCATCTTGCCCACCATGGCGCCTCTGCACTGTGGTTGTTGACCGCTCACCCCCTTTGGCTTCACATTGAAGGTCTTCAGCCATAGTCCGAAGTGAGGTGGGATGCAGAGGAAGGCCTCGCACACGACAGTAAATGCCGAGATGTTGAGGATGGAGTTGGGGGCCAGACCGTGGAAGTCCAGCCCGTAGTAGAACATGAGTCCGCGGACAAACGTGTGGAGAGGGAATCCCAGCCCGAGGATGAATTATGAGATGAACACCACCCTCTCATGGGGCTCCGAGGTGGGGATGATCTATCCCTTGGACGGTAGCCGATGGGCGATTTCCTTGGCCAGGTACCCGGCCCCCTGGAGCTTGGTGATGTACTTCTCCTGGACAGAGGAGGCCATCCACTTGCCTCCTACTCCAGATCCGGACATGGTTGGAGTGCTTTTTTGGATGGAAAAGGTGAGACCTTGGGCGATGGAGCTCGAGAATGGATGGGCAGAGCAAGGATAAGGTGTGGGTGAAAAAGGGGTGAATCCTTATCCCTCTTATAAAGGTAGTAAATATTATGTGCCTCCCCACTCACCTTAAAACTCATCTATTCCCCAAGGGCCGTGTATATGGCACGGTTGGGTTACCCATGCCCGTATTGATGAGAATCCCCCAATAAGGGGACACAATCTCTGCTTTGACAAGACATGCCAGTGAAACCGCGCCTCGAAATACGGAGGGGCAGGCTAAAAAACTATTCGAATAATGGCCAGGCGGTGACATGATGTCACGCTATAAAAAGTGGTCAGTGGGTTGGACTCGTGAAAGATTATCCTCTCTACAGTTGTGTGTGGAAGTTGTTTTGTAGAACCGGATAGGATTCTTGTGTTCGAAGTCTACTTTGAAGTATTCGAAGAAGGAACCCGCCTTGCAATGTCAATACAATTTGCGCGCCGGACTCATCGTCATTGAAGCCCGGTTATGGGGCTACTGAGGGCGTCCTGGATTAAGGGGTCCTCAGACAGCCGGACTATATACTTGGGTCGGACTGTTGGGCTATGAAGATACAAGATATAAGACTTCTTCCCGTGTCTGGATGGGACACTCCTTTGCATGGAAGCCAAGCTTGGCAATTCAGATATGTAGATTGCTTTCTCTGTAACCGACTTTGTACAACCCTAGTCCCGTCCGGTGTCTATATAAACCAGAGGGCTTAGTACATAGGGCACAATCATAATCTCATAGGCTAGACTTCTAGGGTTTAGCCATTATGATCTCGTGGTAGATCAGCTCTTGTAATACTCATATTCATCAAGATCAATCAAGTAGGAAGTAGGGTATTACCTCCATAGAGAGGGCCCAAACCTGGGTAAACATTGTGTCCCCCGTCTCCAGTTACCATCGACCTTAGACGCACAGTTCGGGACCCCCTACCTGAGATCCGCCGGTTTTGACACTAACACCCAGCCCCGCCATCAATCAACATCTTTATAACCTTGAGGTTGCGGATTGTTGGTGAAACCAACAACGACAAGCACCCTACCGCAGTCATGTGGTCAGGATGTTCCTCTTCATCAAAGATGATGCGCATGGGTGACCATTTGAGAGGTTTCCATGAACCTACCACTGGCTCCATGGTATTGGCTTCACGCTGTCAGGACCCCGATCCTAAGTCACACCGATCTAGCAGGTAACACATCATATCACTTTGCGGCCTCATGCACGGTATTCCCACGGGTGCCACCTTACCTGGCCCGGGACCGTTTGTGCCTTTTGGCTCACGTATATGATAGTGCAGCTAGCATCCATATGACAAAGAACCCGGGGTGACATGGCTAGTCGTGAGCCCAAAGTGGCACTAACTTACAGGGATAGGCATACATGACCCCGCAACGAACATGTCGGTCATCAGCGAGTGAATCCGGGCTATAGCAACTGGGCTAGAAGGACTCCGGTAAACGGGGCTGTAGCAGGCTAACAGGACTTCGGTAGACACCGCGTGACATTTCCCTGAAGGGACAGACACAGGAACGAAGAAGGACACATGCCGGCCAGCCTAAGTGTTCCGGAGCAGTAGCAAGCTACCAAGGCTCAGTGGAAGCACTAGGAGACATTTCCCGGTAAGAGAGACTACCAAGGATAAACAACTAGATAGTCAGATCCCACACATACCAAGCATTTCAAATCATACACACAATATGCTTGATACGTGCAAATACAACATGGCATCACAACATGACTCTACGACTCAAAGTATTTATCCAATAGGCTTCGAGGAGCGATATATTACAAACATGGGTCTCATGACCCAACATTCAGAGAACACCAGTCAAGGCACAAGCGGAAGCTTAACATGTCTGAGTACAGACATCTACAAATGAAAAAGGCTGAGAAGCCTGACTATCTACCAGATCCTGCCGAGGGCACAAGCTCATAGCTGAGGTAAGAAGCTAAACGTCGAAGTCCACGTGGAACTACTAGCAAGACAAGTCTCTCTGCAAAAACATAAATTAAGCAACGTGAGTACAAAGGTACCCAGCAAGACTTACATCGGAACTAACTACATATGCATCAATATCAACAAAGGGGTGGTGGGGTTTGACTGCAGCAAGCCAGCTTTGACTCGATGGCTATCCTGAACTATGACTGCAAGTAACTCTTTTGAGGTGGCGCACACGAGTCCACATATTCACCATATCAATACGCCACTATGGATCATCTCCCGTCTCCCTACGAGAACGCCATGCATAGCACTCACGCTTATCTTGCATATTTTAGAGTATCCACTTTCACTTGTCTATGAACTGTACAGGCAACCCAGAAGTCCTTTACCACGGACATGGTTATTCAAATAGATCATATTAACCCTTCAGGGGTGTACTTCTTCACACACGCTCTCACCACTTATCGCCGTTTACACAACATGTACTCGGCAACCTTCAAGCGGAAGCCCAGCGAGGGTGTCGGCCACGACCTGACTAACCACACAAGTCTCTCGTCCAGGTTTATCACCTATTCGGGTTCCATCCGCAAGGAAATCCGGCCGGGGTGTCGCTCACGGCCCCAAACGATGTGTGTTGGGTTCCCAAGCCCACCATCCGGGTGCCACTTGGTACACCGGGCAACTGTGCCTAGTCTGTCCCAAGCCCACCTGTACCGGGTGCCACTTGGTAGACTACTAACACTACCTACAAACACCAGAAACTAGTTGCAACTCCTGGACAGAGATCATGTTGATTAATAAGTCGAGAGAGTCAATTAAGGATCCCAATGTGTGGTAGTAGCTGTTCATGGATCACAAACACAAAACTCAGTTCCTGAAGACGGCTGCAATGAGACAACCCACCATGTACTCCTACATGGCCTCTCACCGCTACCTTTACCAAATCGTGTTCACACACTTAGCTCACGCACAATAGGACATGTTCACACACCTCTGATTCATCCCTGATGAATCAAACCTGACTCAACTCTAAGCAGTAGCAGGCATGATGAACAAGCATGAATGAGTAGGCACAACAGGGATCAAACAACTCCTACTCATGCTAGTGGGTTTCATCTATTTACTGTGGCAATGACATGTCATGCAGAGGATAAAGGGGTTCAGCTACCGCAGCAAGTAACAGATGAATCATTGTTGTCCTAATGCAGTAAAAGAGAGCAGGAGCAAGAGAATAGGATTGTATCGGAATGAACAAGGGGGTTTTGCTTGCCTGGCACTTCTGAAGATAGTATAGTTCTTCATCGGTGTCATCGATCTCATCTTCGATACGTCATCTACTGAGAGGGGACAAACACCGGCAGCTGAGAGGGGACACAATCAATGCAATGCGACAATATGATGCATGATTATGACATGGTAAAATGAGTGTGTTGGGCTATTGCAACTATAATCAGATGGGTTTGAGTTAGTTTGAACCCAAGATTCAAGTTCAAACTCAAAGTAAGACTTTATAAAGTGCATTATCATGTTTTGATATAAACAGCAGGTTTAAGTTTCTTAAACATGCATGAAACCAGTGCAGATGGATAGATTGGATTTTTCTGATCATTTTTCATATATAAATTATTTCATTTGGAGTTACGGTTGATTTTCTATGAATTTCTGAAGTTTATAACATTTTCTGGAATTTCCTGGCTATTTTAGAATTAATCTAATTCCAGAAAAGAGTTACTGTGTCAGCATGACATCATCATGATGTCAGCAGGTCAACGGGCACGGTCCAGGTCAAACCTGACTAGTGGGGTCCACTGGTCAGTGACACGGTGGTGTTTAGTGACACTGACAGGTGAGGTCGGGTTAACGGACATGTCAGCATAGTCAACTCTGACTGGTGGGTCCCACCTTATTAACCTAATCTAAACAGAAATTAAACCTAGATTAGTTAGGGCATGGGGCCCAGGTGTCAGTGAGCTAGGGGGTTTGTTAGGGCGTCATTAGTGGCTAATGACAGCGCCACGTCGGCTTCGCCGGTGTTCTGCCGACAGCGACCAAAACGCGGCGGAGGGCATCGGGATTTCGCTATGGGGTCCAGTTTGGCACGCGGGGAGCATCTACGGGGAGCTTGCGGAGTGGCGCATCTAGTGGTGGAGGCGGCTAGAGCTGGGGTGGCCTACAGAGGCACCGACGACGAGCTTTGCGGCAGCCGGAGCTCAGGGGCGTGCGGGGACGCGGTTGCGGTGGCCGTGGCGATGTGCGATTAGCACCTACGGCGTCTACGTGGTGCGGTGAGTACGATGGGCGCATGCCCGGGACCAAATGGTCACCGGAGCATCACCGGCGACGAGCTCGTGCGGCGGTGGGTTTCGGCCTTGACAGAAGATGCGGCTAGAGGACGCGCAGGAGTGAGGTAGCAAGGGGGATAGAGAGAGAAGCTCACGACGGGGGCAGCAGAGGTGACGGCGAGGTCGGGGAAGCTCTTGGGGTGGCGCATCGACGACGGGGATCTCAGGCGATCCGAGGACAAAGATGACAACGTGAGGGCGGAGCAGAGCTTCCAGCGAAGCGTGGCTCGATGAAGACGAAGCGGAGGTCGTAGCGGAGCTCTAGGGCACGGGGTGAGATCGTGAGGGAGGCGGTGGCTGCGGTGGCGGCAGACGGCGGCGACGGCTACGCTCGGGCTGCGCGGGAGAGAGAGTCAGGGAAGAGGGAGAGTGAGCGAGGGGGTCAGCAGGATTGGGACGACACGGGAAAGTCTTCCACGCGTCCAGGGGATCGTCGGCAAGCAGGAGGTGGCCGGGAACGCACGCGCACGCCCCACGCTTCCCCTCTGCCTACTGGCAGGAGGAAGAAGACGACTCTGCCCTCGGTGGGCTGGGCCGCTACAGTGCCAGAACAGGTAGGCCGGCCCAGATAACTCTCTCTCTTTGTTTTCTAATTTAAATTGTTTCTGTTTTCTATTTATTCTATTTTGTTTTGATTTAGTAAAATACTAAACCATTTTATAAAATCCTGGAAATAATTAGGGGTGTTGTCTGAATTATTCCAGTGACCCATAACAATTTCCAACATTTTTGGAGCACCTAAAATATATATAGCATTTAAATAGCTCCAATTCAAATATGTTTGAATTAATTCAAAGCCCAAATATGTCTTGCAAAAATGTAAACCATATTTGGTAGATGCTTCCACCTCAAACCAGAAATTGTGAACAATTTTAAAGGGCATTTTGAGTACAATGAAAAATATATATTTTTGACCCTAGCCGAATTCTTTTTATGCTAGGGTTTAGGCAATCCCCATTTCAATTTTCTTTCAAAGCTTAAACATGGTGCACACATGAAGTTAGCCTATGCAATGCTAGAAGCTAGGGATGTGACACACGCGTCCACTGTTTAACTTGGCGGTGATAGGAGTGCAATGATGCACCCCTGTCAATGCACATGGTGTCATTGGCCTTTTGGAATTCCTGCTCACTGGTTTCCTCTTCATCCCCTCCATCACTTTCATCATTGCAGTCTCCCTTGTCTCGGACCCTGGCGTGTTTCCTTTGGTTCCGAGGAGCCTTGCCAGGGCGATTTGCTTCACCGTCCCAGACCTTTCCGCCAGTGCCGTTCGGACCTTTTTGCTTATCACGCTTCTCATATTCAACCATCTGCTTCTTAACCAGCTGCTCAACCTGATGACACTCTGGAGATCTTGGCCCTTGGTCAAATTAATCTTGAAGTATGGTCCATCACCTTTCCCCGCCATTTCGATAGCCGCAGCCTCCGGCAGTCAGCGCAAGCGGCAGCCTCCTTGCCGTGGGCTTCAACTTTAGCCTTCTTGCCGGTACTAGGTGTGCCCGATCTCTCAACTATGAACACTGCCTTATCCTTGTGCTTCTTGTTGTGCTTCTTGTTCTTCTTCCTCTGACTCGTGGACTCATCGTCATCCTCTGAATCGATGTTGACGCAATCTTCTTCCGTAGGGAGCTTCCTCCCCTCTTCCACCCAAGCACACTTGCACACCAAGGTATAAAACTCCTTCACAGTCTTGTGCAACTTAACGTTCATCTTGGAACGAATCTTGCGGTTGCGCACATTGGATTGGAAGGTAGCTCTCACAGCTGCTGGGTGGATATCTAGACTATTTCTATGGACTCTGTTGAATCTTTGCGAGTACTTTCGCAGAGTCTCCCATTCTTTCTGCTGGAGAAACTGCAAGTCGCTGGGCCGTCCTGGCTCTTGATGGCTGCTCGTGAAGGCGACAATGAACTCATGGCAGGTGCATCAGCCCAAGTTGAGATGGATTTCTCCGGTAGGTGCATCAGCCAAGACCTCACATTTGACTTTAGTGCCAAAGGGAAATAGTTGGCGAATACCTTCTCATCTCTTCCCCCGGCAGCCTGAACAGCGATAGTGTAGATGCTCAAGAACTCTCCCGGGTTTAACCTCCTGTCACACTTCTCTAGCATCTCTGGCTTGAACGCGCGAGCGGACAACCAACAGACTTGCCACAGCTCATGGGTGAAGGAAGGACACCTGACCTCGAAAGGCAGGCACCAGCCATCTCCGAGCATGGGCTTGTCGATGTTGGGTCCGTCGCACCCATTGGGCTGGTAGTGGTTGTCATGGCAGTGCTCGAAGACAGAGAGCGCGCCTTCCCTCCGCCTGTCCTCCGGGGCTCGCCGTGGGTCTTGACGTTCTCGAGGGTCAGAGGAGGCCGTCAAGACATCGTCGGGCTCTTGGTTATGTGGTTCCCGTACTGCTCGCCGAGGTGGGGACTACACCGTGGGGGTAGCCCCCTCGATGCAGCCAGCCGCACGAGCCGTTGCCGTCGCTTGGGAAGGTCGTGGCGGGCCAGCTCGCTATGGTCCTCCCACTTTGGCGAAACCAATTAGACTTTGGATGGTGGCACGCCAGTCATCAATTTGATCGGCTGCCGGCGCAAATCTCAATAGTAGTTGGGCCCGCGCCATGGCCTCTGAAGTAGTGCTTGTCATAGGTGATGATGATGTAGACCGCAGTGTCGCTCGGCTCCTGATGGTGCCGGTGGCGACTGCACCATGCCCTCGCTGTTGGGAACCAGCCGTTGGGATGGCATGGTGACGCAGTGGAGGGGCTTGAGGGCCAATGGCTCCGTTTGGCACACTAGTTGGGTCTGCCTGTTCTGGGGGTGGCGTGTGCCCTGCGGCCGTGGCCAAAGGGTTGCGATCCATCCTAGAACGTGCGCCACCACTGTGACTGTGCCCTTCAACGAGGAGACAGGGTGCAGGCAAAATAATCCCCCACCCATACCTTGAGGAGCGTGGCCGCTGGAGCGATGCTGATGTTGTTCTTCCCCGGTACCTCCCGCTTCTCCATCGACCACGGGAGCAGTGGAGCCAACGCCACTTGCGCCAACCTCACCTCCTGCAACATCCACATCCTCACGCGTCCCCTGATTTCCCGCGACATGGCAGTCACGGGCAGCAGAGCCCTTGAGGTGGACGGGTGATTCGCAGCTCCAGGCTTCTTCTAAGGCTCCATAGTGGATGACACCATCCATGATGAAAGTGGTGATGAAGATGACGCGCTACCGACACTCTTAGGTTCGGGCAAGTGATCCCTCCTATTGGTGTCAAAACTTGTAGATCTCGGGTAGGGGGGCCAAGCTGTATGTCTGAGGATCAATGGTAACAATGGACAAAGGGACACAATGTTTACCCAGGTTAAAACCTTACTTCCTGGTTGATTATATTGGATGAGTATGGGGGTTACAAGAGTTGATCTACCTCGAGATCGTAATGGCTAAAACCCTAGATTGTCTATCCTATGAATATTATGATCCTGTCTCCGATCTAAGCCCTCCGGTTTATATAGACATTGGAGGGGCCTAGGGTTGTACAGAGTCGGTTTACTGGAAAAGAAACATCATATCTGGACACTTAATCTTGTCATTCACGCATACAGGAGACCCATCCGGACACGGGAGGTGGCCTTCTACTTTATCTCGACATCCCATCTGTCCGGACCATATTGAATAGGCCAGATGCCCAAGGACCCCTTAGTCCAGGACTCCCTTAGTAGCCCTTGAACCAGTCTTCAATGACGACGTGTTCGGCACGCGGATTGTCTTCGGCATTGCGAGGCGGGTTCCTCTCCTTGAATTCCACACATTAGCTTTCCTTCATAAAAGAACTATATCCGGCTATGTATAATGAACACAACCCTTAGCTGCGAAGGCAGAATATAAAAAATTAGGAATACTGCCTTTATTGACAACTTTTTCAAGCGAAGCGTCAGGCTTGGCTCTTCGTATTTTGAACCGTTTTCACACTCCTCGTTTCATTTTTCGAGGTCGTGCCCCCTTGGCCCGTCTCATCAAAACAGAGATCGTGCCCACTTATCACAGGATTTTTATCAATGGGATTTGGGTAACCCAACTGACTACGACGCATGCTCACATCAGAAATGGGCGTGTTTTAAGGCATAAGTGGGGGGCGGTTGGCATTTCTGCTACCTATAAGAGGGCAAAAGAGTCCTCCTTTCTTCCCCGCGCCTTCCTCTAGCCTCTGCCTCCCAATCACTCAAGCTCCAGCACCGAAAAAAAGTTCTCATCTTCCTCACTGCCACCACCTTCCACAACCATGTCCGGCTCAGGCTCCAAGGGCAAGTCTGAGGCCTCCTCAATAATAAAAAATGCGGCTGATCCAGAGTTCATATATGGACCCCCCACGAGGCTCACTTTGTGGACTGCTAAGGGCCTCGACTGGGGCTCCCAGACGGAGGTGTAGATGCTGCAGACGTGCATCACCAACATCCTGGGCAAAAATGTTGGTCTCACCAATGTGGTGCAGATGATGCTCTTTTGCCGCCTCCTCCCTTGCCAGTGTCGGACCTCCCACATATGGGATTTCAATCCGGAGGAGCTGGGGACCTTGAAGCGCTTCTTCGGCACTACGCACGAGGGAATATGGAACCTTCTCTTCAAGGCCCATAAGAGCTGGCCCATGGAGACCAAAGACGTCGGGCTCAACATCGAGAATTCGGACACTCCGGTAAGTATTAATCTTTCCGAGGACGTGTCCAATCAATATCTTTTAATAAATAAGAATCTTAGCAATCCACTTCTTCACAAGGATGGACAGAAAAGGCGGCACGGATCAAAATTCCGGCTCCGCTGCCCGAAGACACGACCACTCCCCAACAGACGGAGATGCTGGTCCCGACGCCCTACCAAGCGCTAGAGAAGAAGGGCAAAGAGCCCAAGGGTGGCCCTCGCCGCAAAGGCCCTTCGGACGCTGTATCCGGAGAGACCGAGATCTTCTCCTCTCATGAGGGAGACAAAGACGAAGAGGAAGAGAAGGAGGTGGAAAGTGACTCTCCCCTCAAGGGGAGGAAGAAGAAGAGGACGACCTCCGAGAACCCGGAGGGGCGGCGCCGAAGAGGGGGAAGATTACTGTCTCGATCAGTTTGGACTCAGAGTCCGAACACGTCCCCAAGAGAGCACCCAGGCTAAGCCCCTGGCCAATTCGTAAGTATCCGAAATTTCCCTCTTCAGTTCCCGCTTACCTACCTTCGTCATATAAGCTATGTTATTGGTTGCTTTTCAACCCACCTTGCGATATTCCAAACGCCTTATCTTCGCCGGGGAACTCTCTGGTGCCTGGGGAGGCGGAGAGTGACACTCCATCGCGGGCCACCTCACCTACTGCCATGGAAGACACCGAGGTGTCGTCCCAAAGGACTCCTCTTAGCCGAGTAGGGGCGGACAAGGGCATCGAGAATGCGCCTGAGGTTAACACCTCGGTCGCCGAAAACCTGGGGGAGGCGATCCCCATGACTACCAACAACGAGGAGCCCCAACAGCCCGGTCCCCCACCATACACCATTCGGAGACCAATACGGCTCCGGAAAGGGATGTGCAACCCCCTTCAACAAAGGGGGGAGGAGCAACAGCTCCCGCAGCGGCCCCCATTAATCCGGAGGCTGCTGATGCTCAGGAGGAGGCGCTACAAAGTGCTTCCATCGTGCAGGAGCACCGCACCCTGATGTGTGCAGTTATGGAGAAGGTTCAGTCAACTAACGGGCTTTGAGGTATGTAATGTAATCCTCTAATAAGTTTTTCATATGAAAGGATGAACCCATGTAGAGACAGTAGCCCCTTGGCCTCTATCTGGATTACAACAATCATGACGGAGGATCCCCAAGCGAAGTTACTAACATACTGTGCTAATGTGTGATAGGCATCGATGTTGGCGGCTACCACCCATGCCACAGAGGTTTCTGAGCTCAATTGGAAGCTTCAATTGGGCAATGAGGAGCTCGACCGCATCAACAAGCGGTTTGACGAAACGCAAGGTATGCTGAACTTATATATCAAAAATGAGATATGTATTGAGTATTTTATCATCCCAGTTGGTGCGGCCGAGGTTGAATCCCTCAAGAGCGAGCTTGCCCAAGCCCAGAAAGAGGCCGAGATGAACAGGGCAGCCGCTGACAAAGCGGTGAAGGAGCTGGAGGCGTAGCAAATTGCCCGCCGCAAACATGAGGCTCGGGTGGGTGAAGTTGAGCAAGAGCTCAAGGACGCCTTTACTAAGTACGAGTCCTTGGAGCAGAAGACTTCGGACCAAGCATCCGAACTCACCAAGGCTCTCCAGGATATCAAGGAGGCCTGGGTTGATCCCAGAGCGCTCGCCAGGAGATCCAGCAGGCGAGGCAGATAGCGGTTGGTAAGGCCTTTCTTCTGCAAAGTAAATTTGGAGGTAGGAGATATATCTTGCTGACCCGAGTTTGGAGTGCTCCAGCCATGTTTGCAGATCTTCCGAAGAGTGTTGCTGATGTCGTGGAGTTCTTTCGAGCCGAAGAGGGGAGCTCGACCGAGAACCTATTCTGGACGCAATATCATGCGCCAGAGCATCCGATGCCCCTCAGCGACCAGCTGAAGCAGCTGACCGAGCTGCATAGGGTGGCCGGCTTGGCCATGAAGGATCTAATAGTCCAACTTTGGCCAGTCGATTCCATGCCCAGCACTTACTTCGGCCTCGTGAAGCAGCTTGCTGACGCACTTCCTCGGGTTGACGCCATAAAGTGGTCGGCCTGCATAGAAGGTGCCTGGATGGCCTTCGCCCGCATGAAGATGGAATGGGCCAAAATGAAGGCCACTGGAGGGCAAAGATCATCGGAAGTCGGAGAGATACTTTGTAGAGGTCCTGGAAGAGGCCCGAATAGTAGAGGGAAAATGTTCCAAGGATGTTATTTTTGATTTAATGTAATCGGGTGGCAGGAACCATGTTATGAATCCGCAGAATGATTGCTCGCTTTGTGTTAATTTTATCCTCCTATGCGGCTGTTCATTGTTTGTGTTTCTGAAGGTTGCCAATTGTCTGCTTCTTCCCCCTTGTAAATATTACAGGGGTGTTCGTAAACACATGGCCGCACTTTATCCAACGTCTTGGTCCATAGAGGAGGCGTCCGCGAGGTGAACTAGGCAATCAGACTACGCGGCTTTATTACCTTCACTTAGCCATAGGAGTCCGTTAAGTATTGCCCCAGTTGCATTAGGTGGCAATCCATAGTACGGCTCCTTTGCAATGCGGTTGGTCAAGTCCCAGCACCTCGTGTGGCACGACAAGAACCGCTAGTGATCTGTAGTATAACACTAAGTAACTGGATCGTTGACCAGCTCTCACTTATCATTACGGCCATTTTTCGTCTTTCTCTACTGAGTTACTTGACCGGATGAGCCAGAAATACAATCACAGTAGTTCTCCCTTTACCAGCTTAGTCGAACTAGTGGTACGTAAGATGGTAAGCACTGGAGCCGAGCAACCCAACTATAGACCAAAGACATGATTTGGAACCGATGCATATAATGCAATATCTGGGATGCCGAAGAGTTCCCTATAGGTGTTCGGACTTTAGGATGTGCCAAGCCGAATTTAGCCCCCGGAGTAAAGCCCGAGCTAAAACACGTGCGTCAATCAAAAACACGGAGGGAAAACATGAGGTACTGAACAAAAGGTGGTGACCATTTTCTTGCTCTATTTCTTTATAGAGATATGTTTAGACATATAATGCCATCAATAATGAGGTCATGTTACATGCCAAAAAATTGCAGAAGGGAAAGGTTTACACAGGGCCAAAAGGTAGTGGTTTGAAGATCCCTATGGTACCCTGCCACATGTCTGCTCCATTTCTCCTTAGTAGTGGATCCTTTGAGAGGAAGATTAGATGGTTGTCTGTAAAGAAGAGACAGAGGGGCCAAGGAGGGAGCCCTCGTGCCACCATGTGACTTTGAGGTTTTCGAAAGAACCTGCAGTGAAAGAGAAAGGGAAAAAGGTATGTGAGGTGCGAATAGGTTCAAGCCGTACTATGGACCGTTCCTGCAGTGTGCCTCCAATGTTGCCCAAGGTATTTTAAGTGTGTAGTTATGTACGAACGGTACATATATCGCGGCCTTATAGGGCAGTCGGCAGAGGCAGAATTGCTATCTGAGGTCTGCATCCACCGAGCTATCTGCATGAGGTGCAGATCGGACTTTTTTAACAGTATCATTGGCCTTGATGGCTGATGAATTGTTTGGCTTGATGAGGCCGCCATACACCTCGGCTGCTAGGGCTGCGGTGTGCTTTCGGTTCGGCGGGAGCGCTCCATGTTTCCATTGACTGTAATGACGCCCCGTGGTCTGGGCATTTTAAGCATAAAATAAGCATAGTGCGGGACCACATTGAAACAGGCAAAGCGGTTCGTCCGAGCAGTGCGTGATAGCCACTACGGAAAGGGACGATATTGATGATTAGTTCATCGCTACAGAAGTTGTCCAGAGAGCCGAATACCACTTCCAGTGTTAATGAGCCCATACAACGGGCCTCCACGCTGGGTATTTCTCCTTTAAAGGTAGTGTTGCTTAGCTTCATTCTGGACAGGTCGATGCCCATTTTGCGGACAGTATCTTGGTAGATCAAGTTGAGACGGTTGCCATCGTCCATAAGGACTCTAGTGAGATGATATCCGTCGATGATAGGATCGAGTACTAGGGTGGCCAAACAACCATGACAGATACTGGTTGGGTGATCCCTTCGATCAAAAGTGATCGGACAGCCTGAGCATGGATTGAACTTTGGGGCGACAGGATCTACGGCTTAGATGTCCTTAGTGCGCGCTTGCACTCCCTTTTGGGTATGTGAGTGACATAGATAATATTCATTGTTTTTACTTCGAGGGGAAACTGCTTCAGACCCCCGATGTTCGACTGACGGGACTCATCGTCATCCTCGCTTGGAGGTCCCTTACCCTTGTGTTCGGTATTTAACTTACCGGCCTGTTTAAAAACCCAACAATTTTTATTGGTGTGGTTGGCAGGATTGTTGGGGGTACCATGAATCTAATAGGGCCTCTCGAGGATTTTGTCCAGGTTGGATGGACCGTCCTTGTTGCCTTTGAAATGTTTCTTCCATTGACCGGATTTAGAACCACTGAATCCGGCATTGACTGTCATGTCTTCGGTTTCGTCGATGTTATTCCAGCATTTGTTTTTGTTGCGGCATGGCATGCCATTGATGTCCCTGGTTTCAGAGGAGCCGGGGTCGCTGGAACTATTACTTCTACGAGCTAGCCAGCTATATTCGCCCGCGCAAAAGCGGGTCATAAGTATTGTTAGGGCTGCCATGTTTTTCGGCTTTTCCTGCCCGAGGTGTCAAGTAAGCCATTCATCACGAACGCTATGTTTGAAGGCCTCCAAGGCTTTGGCATCTGGATAGTCCATGATTTGGTTCTTTTTAATGAGGAACCGATTCCAAAGTTTGTGGGCTGACTCTCTGGGTTGCTGGATGATGTGACTTAGGTCGTAGGCATCCAGAGGCCGGACATAGGTTCCTTGAAAGTTCTCCAGAAAAGCATCTTCTAAATCTTCCCAGCTCCCTATGGAGCTCTCTGGGAGGCTGTTCAACCAATGCCGTGATGGTCCCTTCAACTTCAAGGGGAGATATTTAATGGCATGGAGGTCATCTCCGCGAGCCATGTGTATGTGGAGAAGAAAGTCCTCAATCCAGACTGGAGGGTCTATTGTTCCATCATATTGTTCGTTGTTTACGGGTTTAAAGCCTTCCGGAAATTGGTGTTGCATTACTTCATCAGTGAAGCACATAGGGTGTGCGGCACCTCTATACCTGGCTACATCGTGACGTAATTCATATGACATCTGTGTTTGGTGCTGACCTCGAACTTGATGATGTTGATCGCACCGGGTTTGGTGGCCGTCATCTCGTGCCGGAGCACGTCCTCTGGATCCATAGATCGATCTGGTCTGCCCAGCTTTATTGTCCAGGTCCCGACGTAGGTCATAAGTGTAGTCTAGCGCCGCTGTCTCCTTGCCTCTATGGTGAGGTAGTGCAGGCTGGTGTTCAGCCTGATAGGCCGTTTTGCCCTGTCCACGTGGTGGTCGGTCTGGTTGATCAGCATAGTTGTACTTCAACGCAATTGGCTCGAGGGATTCATTGTCGAATTGTCGCAACAACCTACGCTTAGGGTAACTCTTTACTGGTCACTCAAGGCCGTACTCTTTAGTAGATAGGACCTTGGTCCATCTATCTTTGAGCGTGTCCTGCCAGGCCTGAAGCTGCTGTTGTTTCTTTTTCAGGCTCCATGCAGTGGTGATGAGTTGTCGCTTGAAGCCTTCTTGTTCGAGTGGTTCCTCTGGGACGATGAAATCTTAGCCACCGAGGCTCACATCCTCTTCCGAGAGAGGAAAGTAATTGCTGTCCTCTGAATCCTCATGATTGGCGTGTTTGGGGTTGTATTGACCCTCCTCCCTTTTGTCATGTTGGGACGTGGGCTCGATGGGGTGGCCTTCGGCGTTGTCCGGGGTTTCATTGTCTCCGGTTCCGGTAGTGCTATCCTTTGCCCAATGCGATCGTGAGCGGCACCGCTAATGCCGGCGCTTTGGTGGTTCATCGACGGGCTTGTCCTTGCCTGGATCTTGAACACCATCGTCATCTTTTTCCTTAGGAGTGTCCACCATGTATACATCGTAGGTAGAAGTGGCCGTCCAATGCCCTGTGGTAGGCGGGTTCTGGCTTTGCTCGATATCGACATCATCGTCTATACCGTCGATGTCTTCGGAAGCGTAGTCTATCATGTCAGTTAAATCATCGATAATGGCTACTAAGTGGGTGGTAGGTGGGGTGTGAAATTCCCTGACCTCAGCCCCTAGCCTATGCTGGGTGTAGTTTAGAGGCGAAGCTTCGGTAATGGAGAGATATTGCATTAATCCCAGAGCTTCGTCTAAAACCGAAACCTGGATGGGAGTCTGTGGATCTGCGGGGCCGGAGACTTGATTGAGTCCTACAGTGCAGACCTCAGTGATTCGGAGTTATCCTCCAGAGGCGAGTCCGGCTCCCCGATGACTCGGTGAGTCCCGTTTGATTCTGGGGTTACCAAAGGCGCGATCGCATCTGGGTCTCCGGCTGAGAGTTCCATTGTAAGAGAGAGTCTCATCAGGTTGATCCTCGCGTCATCAAAAAGCAGGATCTGACCCGGATCTAAGGCCATGGCAGGTGTGACTGTTGGCCCCTGGACAGGATCTGATAGTGGATCCGAAGGGCCCTCTTTATGAGGGTAGGGAGCGGCACTCGGGGCTGCAAATCCTTCAAAGATTAGATCTCCTTGGATATCTGTCATGTAGTTCAAGTTCCCAAACCTGATGTGATGACCAGGGGCATAGTTATCGACCTGCTCGAGGCGGCCGGTCGAGTTAGCACATAGCACAAAGCCACCAAACACAAAGACTTGTCCGGGGAGAAAAGTGTCGATGGACACAGTATCGTTGTAGATGAACAGGTGCGCCATCAATCCTTCTGTTGACAACACAGCAAAGCTCTCAATGAAAGCACCAATGTCGGTGTCAAAACCGGTAGATCTCGGGTAGGGGGACCAAGCTGTATGTCCAATGATCAATGGTAACAATGGACAAAAGGACACAATGTTTACCCAGGTTCGGACCTCTTAACGAAGGTAAAACCCTACTTCATGCTTGATTATATCTGATGAGTATTGGGGTTACAAGAGTTGATCTACCTCGAGATCTTAGTGGCTAAACCCTAGATTGTCTAGCCTATGAATATTATGATCCTGTCTCCGGTCAAAGCCTAGGGTTGTATAGAGTCGGTTTACCGGAAAAGAAACAGCATATCCGGACACTTAATCTTGCCGTTCACGAATATAGGAGTCCCATCCACTCACACATACAGGGGCCTAGGGTTGTACAGAGTCGGTTTACTGGAAAAGAAACAGCATATCCGGACACTTAATCTTGCCGTTCACACATACAGGAGTCACATCCAGACACGGGAGGTGGCGTTCTTCCTTTATCTCGACAGCCCATCACTCCGACCATATTGAATAGGCCGGACGCCTGAGGACCCCTTAGTCCAGGACTCCCTCACCCCCTACCTGGCACGCCAAAGATGTCGTTGGGAACTACGGCCACCTATGGGGCTACGAGCCCCTTTTGGTTTGGTGGGGGGATGGACACGTTGCACAAATAGCAAAGAAGCGTAAACCAGCATGGTAGAGATCACACGGGCGGCTTTTACCCAGGTTCGGGCCACCGCGAGGCGTAAAACCCTACTCCTTCTTTGGTGGATTGATGGTGGAAAGATGGTGGTGGAGGAAGCACACTTGCCTCGCAGGGTTGCCTCTCGGCGAAGTGGCTACGTGCGTATGGATATGTGAGGGGCCGTGCTTGCGAACCTTGTGAACCTCTTCTATGGTTTGCCATGGGCCTCCCTTTATAGGTTAAGGGGTCACCCCAATGGCAAACCAGTCTTTACATACTGATTAGATAGCAAACAGTGGTATCATACCTAACTCTACAGGCTGACAGGGGTGCATTAAATGCACCGTCAAGAGTCGCATCATAGCGTGCCCGGTAGCCCTTGCCGAGCTCTTTTATCAGCTCCATGCCTGCTTGCTTAATAGTCTCATGACGGGTGTCATATGGAGGTGTTTGCTATAGAAAGTGGCTGCCATGTAGCGAAAATCAGCCACTTAGTCATCTTGGGGCTTGACACCGTACTCATCCGTGACTTGCTTTGCTCATGAGATGGAGTGGTCGAGTGGTTGGAAGCCGCATGCCCCGGGAGGGCCTGCCGGGATGAACTGGGAACATGCTTTCGAGGCAAACCCAACCTCACCAGGCTCGCCTGCCCAGCAAGGGAGGTTCTTCCCTTTGGTGTATCTTGCTTCTGTGGCTCACCTTGATCTTCTCTATCTGCATTTGGACCGTTTGAGGAACATGCCCTCCTTGCTTGGTTTGACCTTGGTGCTATAGTCTTTGCCTTCGCACCTGTGCATGGTCTAGGCAACAGACCCAGGGTTTGTTGCACCGACAACAATATTTTCATTGTGCTATAGGCATCTTGTAAATAGGACATGTAATATGACATCTCTCACGACAAGTGAGAAACATTTCATTTTACAATCAGAGATACAACACAGTATCATATTTGATGAAATGATAAGACTATTGAAGCTATAATGATGGTAGAGCAAGCCGGTGAAGTGAGGTAGTCGAGGTTTGGAAAGGTTGCCTTGTTCACAAGGAGTTGGTTTGTAAGGAGACATGATCATTTTCACAGGTAAAAACTAATTAAATAATGGTATGTGTCAGTATGTAATTTAACCTTATGCCATCATGAATGACATACATTTGGGTATGTAGTTTTGTTTATTCCAAGGTAACGCTCATGCATTAAGCATTATATAGCATGGTCAGAGACGAATAACTAAAGACTCGTAACCTCTCCACCATTTCCAAATGCAAGTTTATTGGGAACTCAAAGTCATGCGCTAGATTGAGAGCAGAGGCATGCGACATAGAGGTTCTCTCAGGGTGGCATGACGGTCATGAGAGAATGTTTGTTTAACTACCGTCGTTTAATATCCTTTTTACTCTATGTATCAGCACACAATTTCTTACCTTAATTTGTATGCCCACATTATTTTTTGGTAGAAACAAGTGTGTCGCTGTACAAAGTAGGGGTTCTCCTTCTGACCCGTTTACTTGTGCACGGGCAGTCGGAGCCTCCCACCACGGTCACGCACAGACACGACAGGCAGGGGAAGCCGGAGAGAAGCCGAGGCCACAAGGCGAATGAAGCAACAACAAGGAGCAAGACCACAAAGATCAGATGGGCGTAGCAGGTTCCGCCGGCAAGGACCCTTGCCGGGGCGGCCTCAGCAACCCCGGCAAGACCCTTGCCGGGGCAGCTCGCCCGCACCAACCAAAGTGAGCCACCCTTGAGCCCACCAACATTCGACAGACACGTTGGGGCATGGCTCGGGAGGCACCTCTATGGTGGCATGCAGATCTTTGTGACGACGAGGAAGAGACAAGACCAAATGAGGATAAGAAGGCAGCCATCCTCACCGAAGAAACCCACGAGACCCCCGGCAAGGTCCCTTGCCGGGGAAACCAGCGCGCCATGGCAAGACCCTCGTTGGGCTACCCGTCAAGACCCTTGCCGGGCCACCCGACGAGGCCCTCGCCAACCGCACCGGCATGGCCACCGCCAGGCCCGCGCCAATCAAGTCTTCACCGCCGTTCGCATGCAGCTGCCAACTCAACCAGCTAGGCAGGCACCTGCGTGGCAGCATGCAATCCTTCGTGGAGTCTCCACCACCGAGCCACCTTAGCTGCCTGCTTGCCCGCGTAGCACCACATGCATCGCTAGCCAGGGCGCGTGTCGAAGCGAGGGGAGGCGGCGACGGACTGGACGGGCCCTGCCCCCGTCCCCGATAAAGTGGAGGGACACCAAAGCTTTGCATTTAATGCCCCTTGTCCTGTAATACGGGCGATAAGCTCATGCTACTGTATCACTTTCCACCTCCTCTGTGCAACTGTGGCAGCCCCTTTCGCCTATAAAAGGAGGCCCATGGCACACAGAGAAGGGATTCGGCTTTTTGAACCCCTGAGCACCCCGAGCTAGTTCGTGAGCTCGAAAACACTAGTACATCCACCAAAGCAGGATCGTAGGGTTTTACGCATCTTTGCGGCACGAACCTAGGTAATCCCCCTTGTGTCACCTGTTAGTCACGCTCTTCTAACGATCCCCGCGCCCCGCAACAGTAGAAGGGATTCCAGTGATCCCATAGGTGTCGTTTCCCACCGACATCTTTGGCGCACCAGGTAGGGGACAGCGCTACTGTGAGAATCTGGTCCAGCAGTTGGCCTAGTTGTTCTTCATCGCCATGGCTCCTACGAAGAAGGCGACCATGGCGATCGGTTCGTCCGGAACCGGGTTGGTACCGGCGCGGACCGGCAGTGGACCGGTCGCAGAGAGGACCCATGGCGCGGCCCGCGAACATCCACATCGCCATGATGGTCCGGGCTCGGCGAGCTGCGTCGTTCACGCGCTGGGCGACGAGCCACCAGTCGCAAGCTCCGGAGACGGAGTCCAGGCCCCCGAAGGCGGCGCGGGGCCCTCCAGGGATGCCGCCGTCCCACCAGGCAGCGGCATAGCGGTCTCCAAGACACCAACACTAGTGCCCATGGTACGCTCCTCTCAGGTTGTGCGCGACGAGCGGCGTCACCTTGCCGGTGACTCTGCGCGCTGCCCTGGGAAGAGTCCCGTTCGTCCATCACATGAAGAAGAGGGCCAGCATGCGTGTCGATGTATTGATAGAGGTGGCGAACGGCTGCGGAGCTGCGATGCAGCTCCTTCTAATGTGATTAGGAGTCGAGGCGCATCGCGGTCCACCCAACTGTCGCCGCCACCCACGCCGGCGGAAGCCCTGGCACACGCACAACTGCTCCTTGATTTTCCTCCCGTCGCGGAGAAGCTCGACGAATGGAGGGCCACCGTCTGGAGCCTCGTCGGCATCGCCAACAATGATGGGCCGCGACCGGCTGAACCCGTTGGATGTCGCTCCACCGGGCTGCCACATGCAAGCGGAGGCCACGCCGGAGGCAACGCGGCCACGTTGTAATCCCTGCCTCCATCTCGACCGCCCCGGGCGTCGGCCCGTCATGGAGACGCTCGTGATGATATCTCCATGGCATCATTCGACCCGCGGACCAACCGCGATCAGCGCCAAGTCCTTCGGGAGCGGGCTCTTGAGGATGCTCGAACTACGATCGAGCGCCAACGTGACGCGCGCCACCAGTCGGACAGGCGCGCAGAGCCTGCTATAGACCATCCAGCACCGGGAGGCTACGGTGGCCTACCTTACGAGGTGGGTTGTCCGGCCTTCACCAGTGAGTTGCGGCAGTTCAAGTGGCCCTCCCACCAAATGTTCAAACCCGATGTTGGCGAGAAGTACAATGGCAAGACCCACCCGTCAGAGTTCCTCCGCATCTACACCATCGCAATGCAAGCTGCTGGGGCCCGCGATGATAAGGTGCTTGCCAACTACTTCCCGTTGGCACTCAAGCCTAATGTTATGTCATGGTTGATACACTTGCCGGTGGACTCCATCTCTTCTTGGGCGGATCTGTGCCATGAGTTTGTTGGCGCCTTTACCGGAGGTCACCAAGCGCATGGCCAGGCGAGTGATTTGTACATGATCCCCCATAAGGAAGGAGAAAACCTGCGCAAGTACATCCAAAGATTCAGCCGGGTGCAGTACAACATCCCCGATGTTCATCCAGCCGACGTGATCAGTGTGTTCCATCAGAACATGCGCAATCGCAAGATGCGTGAAGAACTGGCGATGAACAAGGTTAAGGATGTGGCCGAGCTCTATGTTCTGGCCGATCGGTTCGCTCGCACCAAGGAGGGAAGAAAGTACCCCGGCGAAGATGTCGGTGCGGAAACCAATTCCACTTGCGATACCGCCACCCCAACAAAGAAGGGCCGACCCTGTAATAGGAAGCGCAAGGGCAAGGCCGTGCTTGCCGTTGAGGGATCCGACGACACCGGTGCCACCAAGAAGACCAAAGCGAGCGACCCCGGCAAGGAGGTTGCCGGGTGTGACGCTTGCCGGGCCTTGGCGGCTGCCGACAAGCCAGGAGGCTCCGACAAGCAGTACTGCAAGATCCATCGCACCAAGGGTCACGGTCTCCAAAACTCCCGGCAGGTAGAGCTGCTCGCCGAGAAGCAGAAAGCCGAGTATGAGCGGAAGGACAAGGAGAAAGGCCCAGATGGTGCCGAAGGATCCGACAAGAAACATGGCGGCCAAGGAGGCCACCGCAGCAAGGATAATGAGCAAGAGAGGCCCACCCGGGGCTGCAACAAGAAGCAAGAATACGATGATCATGACAAGGACGACGAGTCCGGCGACCACAAGTTTCAGAAAGCCACAGAGGCCATGTGCGTCGATGGTGCCGCCTCGCTGCATACATCTCACCGCCAACTCAAGAAGTGGGCGCGTGAGGTCACAGCGGTGGAACCATCATTTGATGGATGGAAGCCGCTGAAATGGTCCGGCATGCCCATTATCTTTGACACCGAGGACCACCCTGATCGCACCACTGCGGTTGGGTGCTTGCCGTTGTTGGTTTCGCCAACAATCCGCAACCTCAGGGTGACAAAGATGTTGGTTGATGGCGGGGCCGGCCTGAACTTGATCTCGCCCGTCGTGGTCAGAAGGCTGCAGATCCGTGATGGGGACCTCGAGGAGACGGTTATGTTCCAAGGGGTCAACCCGGGGAGGATTCAGCCAAAGGGAAAGATCACGCTGCCCGTGACATTCGGAGGCGAGCTGAACCATAGGACGGAGAGGATTGTTTTAGACGTAGCCGAGATCCCCTTGCCCTACAATGGGATCCTCGGCCACCCGACGCTAGCCAAGTTCATGGTGGCTTCCCACTAGCCTACAACATCATCGCCGTCCCCTCTGACAAGAAAGATGCGCTGATCTGCGCCGACCAACTCTACCGGGAAGCAGTTGCAGCAGCTGCCGCTGAGGCGCCTGCTCCTGCCAACGAAGCCACAGAGCAGAAGAAGACCGGCGAGACCCCTCACACCCACTCCGGCAAGCGCACCTCTTCGGGGTGTTGCGCTTCCGTTGAGAACATGCTAGAGAGCTCCACCGGCAAGAGCAAGAAGTCCAGGGCTACACTGCGAGAGACCAAGAAGGTGCCCGTCAAGGAGGACGGTACGGGAGGATCTTTTATCATAAGCTCCACCATCGATGGAAAATAGGAAAGCGAGCTGGCCACCTTCTTGCGGGCGAATGTCGATGTGTTTGCATGGCAGGCCTCCGACATCCCCGGCGTTCCCAGGGAGGTGGTTGAGCACGACCTTGTTGTCTATCCTCATGCACGGCCCGTCAAGCAGAAAGTCAGGAAGCAAGCTCCGGAAAGGCAAGAGTTCATCACAGAGGAAATCAGAAAGCTAGAGGCGGCAGGCTTAGTGAGGGGAGTACTCCATCCGACGTGGTTGGCCAATCCGGTAGTGGTGCACAAGGCAAACGGGAAATGGAGGCTATGTATTGACTACACAGACATCAATAAGGCATGTCCAAAGGACCCTTTCCCATTACCGCGCATTGACCAGATTGTTGACTCCACCGCTGGGTGTGATCTTTTATCATTCCTTGACGCCTACTCGGGATACCACCAGATCTTCATGACAAAGGAAGACAAAGAAAAGACAACATTCATCACCCCATGTGGTACGTATTGCTTTTTATGAATGACTTTCGGGTTGAATAGTGCTGTCTCAACCTTTGCAAGGGCGGTCCAAATTCGTTTTGAACCCCAGCTACATAGAAATATGGAAGCTTATATGGATGACATAGTGGTCAAAACCAAGGACAAGGTGACCCTTGTACAATATCTGGAAGAAACGTTCGGGAACCCGCACAAGATCAACCTCAAGTTGAACCCTGAGAAGTGTGTCTTCGGTGTCCCGTCTGGCAAGCTTCTCGGGTTCTTTGTGTCCTAGCGCAGGATTGAAGCAAACCTCGATAAGATAAAGGCCATCAAGCAGATTGAGGTACCCAAATGGATCAAGGACGTGCGTTGGCTCACTGGCTGCGTTGCTGCCATGACTCGGTTCATCTCCAAATCCGCAGAGCGTGCCCTTCCTTTTTTCAAGATCTTGAACAAAGCAGGGCCGATGGAGTGGACCCCAGAAGTCAAGGTAGCACTGCAGGATTTGAAGAGATACCTCACCTCTACCCCAATGCTGGTTGCGCCCAAACCACAAGAACCGTTGCTGCTCTATCTAGCGGCAAAGAATCAGGTGGTTAGCGCCGCGCTAGTGGAGCAGAGGGAGGCCGACGAAAAGGCAGCAACCACGGCAGAGCCGACGGATCGCAATCCAAAACCCTCTCCGGCAGGGCTCGATCCCTGCAAGATCGAGTCCTCGGCAGGGGCCGCCAGCAGCATGACAGGATCCACGCAACCGGGTGGAGAGGCGCAGAAGAAGAAGATGGTGCAGCACCCAGTGTACTTTGTCAGCTCCCTCTTGCAGGGCGCTAGGTCGAGGTACTCAGGTGTGCAAAAGCTTCTCTTCGGCCTCCTTATGGCCTCGACGAAGGTGCACCACTACTTCCAAGCGCATGAGATCACAGTGGTCACCCGCCATTGCAACGGATACTACACAACCCAGATGCAACGGGGAGGATCATGGAATGGGCCTTGGAGCTGTCAAGTTTCGGTTTGAAGTTTGAAAGCACCTCAACGATTCAGAGCAGAGTCTTGGGGGAGTTTGTTGCGGAACGGACCTCGACGCCTGATGAAGAGGTACAGGAGACCACTCTCCCCGGCAAGGAAATGAGCTGCAACTGGATCATGTACTTCGATGGTGCCTTCTCGCTGCAAGGCGCCGGTGCTAGTGTGCTGCTTGTCGCACCCACCAGAGAGCACCTCAAGCATGTCGTCTAGATGCATTTTCCCCAGGAGATGTCCACCAAGAACACCGCCAAGTACGAGGGTTTGCTTGCCGGTCTCAGGATCGCGGTAGACCTCAGAGTTAAGAAGCTCATCATCAGGGGCGACTCACAGCTCGTCGTCAGGCAGGTCAACAAAGATTATCGAAGCCCGTTAATGGAAGCTTACGTAGATGAGGTGAGGAAACTGGAGGAGCGCTTTGACGGGATACAAGCGGAGCTTGTCCCTCGGACGGAGAATGACATCACCGACTACCTATCAAAGCGCGCTGCCCTCAAGCTAACAGTGGAACCAGGTACTTTTGTGCTTCAGTTAACCCAACCATCCTTTGAGCCGTCGGCCAGGCAGGGCAAGCGGAGGAAGCTAGGCCCCGACAAGTACTTCCCCACCGAGCTCCCCGGAGCCGTCTGTGAAGATTTCGTGGATGGCAATCCCACCACGGGGCGACAAACTCCGGCGGGACCTCAGGTATTGGCCGTGGAGGCGGCCGCTCCCGTGGCAGAAGAGATGCATTTGGTCCTTGCCATCGAGCCACAGGCTCTGGCATGGGCGCAACACACCGTCCAATTCCTTCAGAAAGGAGAGCTTCCTGAGGGGAAAGAAGAAGCAGAAAAAGTAGCCCGCCGGCCTGCTCTGTACCAATTCGTTGATAACGTGTTGTACAGAAGAAGACCGAATGGGGTGAAATTGATGTGCATCCCCCGGGAAGAAGGACTAAAGCTGTTGGCAGAGATACATGAAGGCATATGTGGCTCCCACATAGGGTCGAGAGCCCTTGCCGGCAAGGCTTTCCGGCAAGGTTTCTTCTGGCCCACCGCCCTCCCGGACGCGGCGGTGCTGGTAACCAAGTGTGGAGCATGCCAGCTCCATTCAAAGAAGCTCCATCAACCGGCTCAAGCCCTTCAAACTATCCCTATCTCCTGGACCTTCTCAGTCTGGGGGCTCGACATACTGGGCCCTTTCCCCCGTGCTGTCGGGGGCTTTGAGTACTTGTACATCGCGATCGACAAGTTCACAAAGTGGCTAGAGGTGGAAGCAGTGAGGAAGGTGACAGCGCAGTCAGCCATGAAGTTCTTCAAGGGGCTAGTGTGCCGTTTCGGGGTGCCTAACAAGATCATCACCGACAACGACACATAGTTCACAAGCCATGCCTTCATGCAATATGTTGAAGATCTCGGCAGTAGGGTCTGTTTCGCTTCCGTGGCACACCCACGGAGCAACGGCCAAGCGGAGATAGCAAATGCCGAGGTCCTGCGAGGCTTCAGAACAAAGACTTTTGATAGGCTGCGGAAAAATGGAAGGCGCTGGATCGATGAGTTGCAGGAGGTTCTTTGGTCGATCAGAATGACGCCAAATCGAGCCACCAGCCAGACACCCTTTGCCCTAGTTTACGGGGTAGAAGCAGTTCTCCCCATGGAACTCACATACGGGTCACCTCGAGTGCTCATTTATGATGAGCTTGAGCAAGAGCAGTTGCGCCAAGATGACGCAATGCTCCTTGAGGAAGATCATCTCCGAGCGGCTGTGAGAGCAGCACGCTACTAGCAAGCCTTGCGCCGCTACCATAGCCGCAAGGTTCATGCCCGAAGCCTTGAGGAAGGCGACCTTGTTCTTTGGCGCGTTCAGTCGGCCAAGAATTCCAACAAATTGACGCTGAAGTGGGAAGGCCCTTATCGGGTAACAAGAGTCACTAGGCCCGGCGCAGTTCGGCTAGAGACCGAAGACGCCATTCCAGTGAGCAATTCCTAGAATATCGAGCATCTTCGCAAGTTTTACCCATAAGGCGAGGCTGTCGGGCCTCTTGGCAAGCCACTTTTTTGTACAAAGCCTTGTCGGCAGGGCATGTAACCCTTGGTACAAAGCCAGGCGCAGACCCTAATCATAAATAAACGAAGCGCTGGCGCCCTAAGTTATAGCATGCATGCTAGGTTGAGTCTCTTCCATGGTTAGGGTTGATAGTGCTTAGCTGCGGCTAACCCCTAGCTTAGAGGTCGACTGCGCGTCGCTCTGTTCCTCTCCATATTTCTTTGGTTCGCAGGGCACGTAAGTATTCTTGCTGAGCTGTTTTGGAAGAAAAGGAATGGGTCGGCGTCCAGGCCCTGGCAAGCCAGAGTTGCCGGGGCTGCAAGAACAAGGATCCTTCCACGGCAAGCCAAAATCGCCGGGGGCTGCAGATCCAGATAAGTCCTCTATCCACTATCGTGCATTTCGTTGTGGACTGGGATACGTGAAACCCCATTCTATCTCTAATCTACCATGCTCCATCTTTTTCGGCACCCAAGGATTTTCTCCTGGGTCCGGATCTAGTCCTAGCCGCGGTAGCAAAGAAGGGGAACGAGGGGCCTAAGCCCACCTCATCCCTGCCTCCGCCGAGAACGTGAGAAAGGTTGATCGAGGTGGGGAGACAGCAAGGCCTGTTGCCAGGCAAAAGAAAAACATTTTTCTTAAGGATAACAAGAGTTAACGCCTTGCCGTGGGTTCCTCCCGCGAAAGAAAATCCTGGCAAACATCCCTTTTTCATTAAAAAAACATCCCATACAGGTACAGTTCATATGAAATGAAAAACATGAACAAGGGGATTACAAGTTCTAAAGCTAACAAAGTCCCAAAGGCTTACAAGACTAAAAAGATATAAGATGCCCGTATCCCTTTCTTGTCCCTCTCCCCAGGAAATGGAACAAGAAAGTAGATGGGCAAAAGGGACGCTAGGCGAGCTACGAGTGGTAGAAGACACCAAGAGAACATCCCGGTGGCCGTGCAAGGGCTGGATGGTGATGGCGGCGACGGAGCCAAAGCTCGAAGACGAGGCAGCAGGACGCCAACACACGACGAAGGCGTCGGTGACCGCGTACTCCGACCTGACGGCATTGCCGCTCGTCCTCTTCCTCTTCTGCAGCCTCCCTACGCCAGCCGCCCTAGGAGATCACCCCGAGAAGTTCAAGGAGCCGGCGACGTGAATGATGGGGTCGCCGGTGCCGCCCAGAGCAGTGCACGACAATTAGTCGGACCCGTCATCCTGCTGCCTGCTGCCCTCGTCGTCACTATCGTTGTATTCCTCACCACTCTCGCTTGAGGAGGAATCTTCATCGTCGAAGGAGCTCTCTACGCAGCACTTCACACGGGTCCCAAAGTACCCGAAGATCTTGACGGAGAGGAGGCCGCCCTCCATTATTTTGAAATGGAGAGCGAGCCCATCCGTTAAGCTGTGGAGGCGAGCGAAGGTCTTCCACCCTCGACGAAGGTACGTGACGTGAGGGGCGGGGAACTCGACGTCGACCCACGTGCCACTCTTCCCACAACCCCTCATGTGCAGCCGCAGCGCCTGCGGCGGATCCAGCTCCATCTCTCGCGCAAACGGGGTCGGAAGGCGAAGGCGATGGCGTGGCGGATGGCGCAGCCTGACAAAGAATTCGCATGGGTTGTCCCCAGCATGGCCCTCCATCGGAGGAAGGACTGCTGGAGGGGGCGAGGCAGATCTGCCGCTCCGTCCTCCTCTCCCTCGGGCACCACGGTGGCCTCGACCTCGTCCCCTCCCCCTTCCTGTAGCAGCCGGCTCCTCTAGCTGTCGGGCCAAGACCCTCACCACCACCGATGAAGCGTCGCCGCGCCCCCTCGCCATGACAGAAGAAGAAAGGAAGCAGGGATGGGGAGAGGCAGATGGCGAAAGGTTGAGAGGCGCCGTACCTCCCGCTCCACTCCTTATAAAGGGGCGTAGGCGAGGCTCGACCGCCCCCTCTTGGCCAATCCGGCCTCTTGAAGTGACAGCAAGCGGGGCCGTCGACCGCCCTCAACGCTCCATTGAAGGCGCGTGGGAATCGACCTGCACGCGCGCGCCTACCCACAACCCCTGCGCCTGTCACTCGCTGTGCATGCAGCGAACATGGTGCAAGGGGCGGGCGCAATGGGACACGTGGAACGATGGTTCCCGAGCGAGGGTAATAAATGGGAGGCGGCCCCGCGGTCTCAAAGAGATGCGCAAGCCGCCTCTTTACTATCCACCACGAGGTGACGCCAGCATGCCCACGTCATGCGCGTGCACGACCCCCATGTCGCGCGTTCAAGGCGGGTCGTGGGAAGCGCAGCGGACGGGACAGTGGCCGCGGTAAAAATCTGCCCCAACTGCCCGTGCACCGTTCTGGGCCTGGCCCAACAATGTGCTGCGCTTATGTATGGCCCAGGCCCGGGGGCTCCTCTCAGTGTACAAAAGTAGGGGTTCTCCTTTTGACCCCTTTACTTGTGCACGGGCAGTCAGAGCCTCCCACCACGGCCACGCACAGACACGGCAGGAAGGGGAAGCTGGAGAGAAGCCGAGGCCACAAGGCGAACGAAGCAACAACAAGGACCAAGACCACAAAGATCAGATGGGCGTAGCAGGTTCCCCCGGCAAGGACCCTTGCCGGGGCGGCCTCGGCAACCCCGGCAAAACCCTTGCCGGAGCAGCTCGCCCGCGCCAACCAAAGTGAGCCACCCTTGGGCCCACCAACATTCGACAGACACGTTGGGGCAAGGCTCGGGAGGCACCTCTGTGGTGGCATGCAGATCTTTGTGAAGACGAGGAAGATACAAGACCAAATGAGGATAAGAAGGCAACCATCCTCACCGAAGATACCCACGAGACCCCCGGCAAGGTCCCTTGCCGGGGAAACCAGCGCGCCATGGCAAGACCCTCGCCGGGTTACCCGGCAAGACCCTTGCCGGGTAACCCGACGAGGCCCTCGCCATGCGCACCGGCGGGGCCACCGCCAGGCCCGCCCCAACCAAGTCTTCACCGCTGTTCGCATGCCGCTACCAACTCAACCAGTTGGGCAGGCACCTGCTTGGCAGCATGCGATCCTTCATGGAGTCTCCACCACCATGCCACCTCAGCTGCCTGTCTGCCTGCATAGCACCACATGCATCGCTAACCAGGGCGCGTGTCGAAGCGAGGGGAGGCGGCGACGGACGGGACGGGCCTCGCCCCCGTCCCCGATAAAGTGGAGGGACACCTAAGCTTTGCATTTAATGCCCCTTGTCCTGTAATACGGGCGATAAGCTCGTGCTACTGTATCACTTTCCACCTCCTGTGTGCCACTGTGGCAGCCCCTTTCGCCTATAAAAGGAGGCCCATGGCACACAGAGAAGGGATTCGGCATTTTGAACCCTTGAGCACCCTGAGCTAGTTCATGAGCTCGAAAACACTAATACATCCACCAAAGCAGGATCATAGGGTTTTAGGCATCTTTGCAGCCTGAACCTGGGTAATCCCCCTTGTGTCACCTGTTAGTCCTGCTCTACTCACGGTTCCCGTGCCCCGCAACCGTAGAATGGCTTCTAGTGATCCCATAGGTGTCGTTTCCCACCGACAAAGTGGTAATACAACAGTTAACTAGGAGAAGTTTCATGAATGAGTGTTTCTCCTTATGTTTCTTCTAGGCATAAAACAATATATTTGTTGAGGTTGAATAATAAGGAGAGATAAACTTGCCATAAAATAACATGCATCTTTCATTAATTGCAAATATGAAATTCAATACGCCATCATCCTTTGATGTAGTGATAACCGTCTCATTTTCCAATCAGATATACAATACGCAATCATATCTCATAGTATGTGAGGACCTTTTCATAGATTTGCTAAAGTTTAGAAAAGATGTCAAGCAATGGTACGGTGAGATGACACTTTGTCTTTTATATTTTTTAATATATGTTTATATGGTAACTTTTGTAGGTTAGAGATAAAAACAGATGGCATAAAAAATGTTGGTTCACAAAGTCACAGACGTACCTACAATCGACTAGACTCAAAACTCATCGAGTTTTACGCAATGTGATGCATACAAATAATTGTTATTCCTTGTATATATGTTGCACATGGTAATACAAAAGGTGTATTTCTATATATGTTTACTTTTGCAGGTATAAGAGAGGTACAGATGGATTATGTTGATGTTCAGAAAGAATCCATCGACAAGGGTCCCAAGGCAACATCGTAAAATCATTGCAATCATGCTTTTCAATCAAGGATCTATCATGAATCACCTCATAAATTTCCTCGTTTAACACTTTATCATGATTTTTAGATTCATGATTTCAAGCAAAACTTCATAGAGATAATCAAGTGCACTCAATTCACTAGAAATTGGTTCATCATAATTGGATCTTTTAAAAATATTAGCAAGTGGATGAGGATCCATAAGCTTTTTATTTCTGATTCAATAAACATACAATTATGCCAAACAAACAAGCAAAGCAACAAAGTAAAACATTTTTGTGTTTTTTGATAAAACGTTTTAGAAGCGGGGGAGAGGAAAACGAGGGGCAAATAGCAAATAAAGTAAATGCAAGGAGATGAAAGTTTATGCGTAGGTACTTGATAGATGTTGATGATGTCTCCCCGACAACAACGCCAGAAATTCATCCTGCTACTTTTGAGCTGCGTTGGGATTTCCCTGAAGAGGACGGGATGATGCAGTATAGTAGAGATAAATATTTCCCTCAGTTATGAAACCAATGTTATCAATCCAGTAGAAAAACCAATCAACACTATGTAAACAACACCTACACCCAAACAACAAATACTTTAGCCCTACGTGTAAAGGGGATGTCAATCCCTCAACGGTATTGAGATATATGAAATTGCATAGGATTTGATAAATAGATCTAAGTGAAATACAAAATAAAATAAATAAAAGAAAATTGCAGCAAGGTATTTTTAAGATTTTCATATGATAAAAGATAGACCTGAGGGCCACAGTATTCACTAGAGACTTCTCTCGAGAAAATAGCATAAGGTGGGTAAACAAATTACTATTGGACAATTGATACAAAAGCAAATAATTATGATGATATCCAAGGCAATGATCATGTATATAGGCATCAGGTCGAAGATTAGTGGACCGACTTCTGCCTGCATCTACTACTATTACTCCACACATCGACCGCTATCCAACAAGCATCTAGTGTATTAAGTTCATGGAAAAACGGAGTAATGCATTAAGAAAGATGACATAATGTAGATAAGGTAAACTCACGTATGAATGAACCCCGTCTTGTTACCCTTAATAGCAACGATACATGCGTGTCATGTCTCTTTCTATCACTGAGATTGAGCACCGCAAGATCGAACCCATCACAAAGCACATGTTCCCATGGCAAGATAATCAATCTACTTGGCCAACCCAAACCAATAAATCGGAGCAGAAATACGAGGCTATAACAATCATGCATAAAAGAGTTCAGAGAAAACTCAAATAATATTCATGGATAGATGTGATCATAAACTCACAATTCATCAGATCCCAACAAACACACCACAAAAATCCATTACATCAAATAGATCTCCAAGAACATCAAGGAGAACATTGTATTGAAGATCAAAAAAAGAGAATAAGCCATCTACCTACTAACTACAGCCCCGTAGGTATGTGGTAAAATACTCATCCATCATTGGAGGGGCACCAATGATGATGAAGAACCCCCTCCGTGATCCTTGCCCCCTCCGGCAGAGTGCTGGAAAAGGCCACTAGATTGGATCTTGTGGTTCTGGAACTTGCGGTGGCAGAAAAAGTATTTCGTCGACTCTGATAGGGTTTTTGGGGTTTTGGAGTATTTATAGAGGCGGAGGTAGGTCAAGACGGTGCCAGTGGGCCCCACTACCCGTCAGGGCGCACCAGAGGCCCCTAGCGCGCCCTGGTGCCTAGTGGGCCCCATGAGCCTCTTCTCGTGGCCTCCAAAAGCTTCCAGGGTCTCTTCTTGCCAGAAAAAATCTCCAAAAAGTTCCGTGGCATTTGGAATTCATTTGGTATTGATATTCTGCAAAGTAAAAAAGAAAGCAAAAAACAACAACTGGCACTGGGCACTAAGTTAATAGGTTAGTCCCAAAATATGATATAAAGTTGCTAGTAAATGTATATAAAACATCCCAGATTAACAATATAATAGCATGGAACAATCAAAAATTACAGATACGTTGGAGAAGTATCAATGGCTCATCATCAATCTTGTTTACCCTCCATTTCTCTCTGATGTTGTAGTGCATGATGGCACCGTTTACGCGGTCGACGGACAGATTGGTTGCATATACTGGTGGAATCTATTGTTGTGCAATTGTTCTTTCTCATCTCATCTTTAACATATGAATATGACTGCTTGTTGATTGATAGAAATTTAGAATAGATAGTACGAATATAACCACATATTACTATATGTTGCTCTCATTTCCTAGATTTCTATGACCACCCATGTTTGTGTTACTGTTGATATAAGAATAATTGGCATCTAATGATTGTTAGAAAAGATATTATGAGTATAACCTCATGATTGCTATATGTTACTCTTATTTGCATGATTTTTATGACGACGCATGTTATTGTTTGAGTTGATATGAGGATAGTTGGCATCTAAGTGCTATGGTAGAATATGTGTAGGCCCTCACATAGCTATTTTCCTCTCATTTTTACATGATGTTTGAACCATGACTGTCATGAGATAACATGATCATCTATGGGGCCATTGCCCCCTTGTGGTTCGGCAAAGGGGGAAGATCATGTTGCACAAATAACGGAGGCCATGAAACAACACGACGGTGATGACATTGGTGGTTTTTACCCAGTTTTGGGCCGCTGGGAAGCGGAAAACCCTACTCCTGCTTTGGTGGATTGAATGGAGGAACATGATGAACACGCAATGCTCAAGCCCGGCAAGGTGGCCTCGAGGAGAGATGCTACACGCGTACAAGTGTGTGAGGGTCCGAACCCCTTGCTAGTTTACCTTGGACCTCCTTTTATAGCTCAAGGGGTAACCATAACGGCAAAACAGTCTTTATCTAGTGATTGAATAGCTAACAGTGCTATCATCCCTAAGTCTAGCAGTTAGGACAAAGTGCATTAAATGCACTGCTAGGTATCGTGGTAAGGGTGAAGCCCGGCAAGCCTGCCATGGCATTTAATCATCTTATGCTTATCTATTTGACATGCCTCTGGACGGGTGTCATATAAGTGTAATTTGTCTTCCAACAGGTTGCCACGTGCTTGGTGGTAGCCATCACCTGGAGGCTTGGCACCGCATTGATAAGCAATTTGCGTTGTGGTGCTGTGGTGTGGTGGTGCCTTGGCGAGAGTTCTCGCCTTTGGCAAACCTGGCAAGCCTGCCGGGGAAATCTTGGACTTGTCCCTGGGGCGGCTTCGACCTAGCCAGGCTCTCCTACCAGGCAAGGGAGGTGTTCCCAAGGTGATGCTCTGTTGTCTTGTTTGACTTGGTCATCTTGATCCGCTCCTTGATCTCACGAAGAGTGGTTCCTTTGGCTTGGTCTTGTTTTGTATGTTGGGGTTGGGCACGTGACGCCCATACTCCTATGCATAAGTCTGGGTAATAAACGTGAATGTTTGTTGCACCGATAGGAGCCCCCGGGCCTGGCCCATACGTGTCACCTGATATCTTCCTTGCTTCTTCATTAACCTATGATTGAATCAATTTCCGCTTTTCCCGTGAGTCCTGCTGAACGATGTGGGGCAATCCACCTAGTGGCCAATGGGATGCCCACTTCCATGGGGAGGTCACTGTCGTTTTACTCATCCCACTACCCCTGTCATTTCCGCCACGTACACTACATGCACTCCGTAGTTCGTGGCGGACGCGTAGGGTGCCAAAATGAGTGCCATGGAAGAAATATCAGCACCTTGGATAGGTGCAGGATGGTGGTCATCGATTATGGATGTTTTCAACGATGCAGAGGGACTGGATTGGTGGAGTGGGGCGGTTGCCTTCTGGGTGGTGAGGAGACAGGCCCCAACCACGCTCCCCTATAAAAGGGGGTGCGGTGTAGGGCTCGCCCACACACATTCCCTCCTCCTTCTTGCGTCCTTCTCCCACTATGGTGAGTTCAGGAGGACGTGGTCGTGCTCCAGTGGTGGAGACAAGGGTCTCTTCTCAGCAGCGCCTCCCTCCCCCAGTTGGGGATCCAGGGGCAGAATCCAGCGCACAACATGGTGTTATAGGACGTAGGGGCGGCCATCGCGGCGCTCGGGGCCGAGGAGGGCATGGTAGTGTGCTGGTCGCCCCTCCCCCAGCCGCCTTGGCCCCAATGGAACGCCACATCGGGGACTAGCCATTGGAGTTCATCGTCAAGCTGCATAGGCCCCCACGCAGCCGTCTTCGACATCCTACCCCTTTTGCAAGGGTGATGGAGGTAGAATAGCCGCCAGAGATGAAGCTGCACATGAGGGGTTGATGTAATGATAGCATGCGGGTGGACGTAGACTTCCCCGCGCCTCATGTCATGCTTCTCCGGTGTGGCTGGAAAGTTTTGCTCGTGCCCATAGCTTGACGGCAGTGTGCGTTCTCCAGTTTAAATTAATGGAGGCCAACTTGCTCTCCATCAAGGTCTTTGGGCATTCGTGTGCTCGCTTAGGGTGCTGCGTGGAGGGCTCAAGTGATGACGAAAGATCCTCCTCGAAGACTTGTTTTTCACTTGATGTTGTAGGATCATCACATGAAGCTTTGTAAGCACCACTAGACTTGTTGTGAAGCTCTTTCTTATCCTTGAGTGACATCTCATGAGCAACAATTCTATCTGTTGGCTTGAGATCTTTGTAGTTGGGCATCATTTGGATCAAGATGCACACGGTATAATATTTTCCCTCCAGGGCTCTTAGAATCTCCTTGATGATAAATCTGTCAGTCATCTCTTTGTTTCCTAAGCCAGCAATCTCATTTTTGATGAGAGCAAGCCTAGAGTACATTTCAGTGACTCCTTCACCATCCTTCATTTTGAACTTGTCAAGTTGACTCTGAAACACATCCAATTTGGATTCCTTGACAGACTCGGTACCTTCATGCATATCAACCAAATTATCCCAAATTTCCTTTGCATTCTCAAGACGGCTGATTTTTTTGAATTCTTCAGGGCACAATCCATCAAAGAAGATATCGCAAGCTTGAGCATTGTATTGCAACATCTTCAATTCTTCCGCGGTCGCTTCACGATCCGGTTCTCTTCCATCCTCGAAGTATTCACCTTACAAACTAATATGCACAATACCCCAAACAGTGGGGTTATGACCAAGAATATGGATTTTCATCTTATGCTTCCAACTAGAAAAATTAGTACCATCAAATACAGGACCTCTACAGTGGTAATGTCCCTCACTAGACGCCATACTCTCCTAGGTTGTGAAACCAAGGCCATGATCACCAAAAGCTATGGAGATCAGGGCAAATGGGTACCAAAGATCTGATACAACTTGTAGGATCAAAAGTAGATCTAGAGGGGGGGTTTCTTAGACTACTTGACCAAATAAGAATCTAGCCTTTTCCCAATTTTAAGTCTTGGCAGATTTTACCCACTTAGCACAAGTGAATCAAACAACCTACACATGCAATTCTAAGAGTTTAGCAGCGGAAAGTAAAACATTGCACATGAAGGTAAAGGAAAGGGTTTGGAGAAAGCAAACACAATGTAGACACAGAGATTTTTGGCATGGTTCTGATAGGTGGTGCCATCGTACATCCACGTTGATGGAGACTTGAACACACGAGGGTAACGGTTGTGTGAGTCCATGGAGGGCTCCACCCATGAAGGGTCCATGAAGAAGCAACCTTGTCTATCCCACCATGGCTTTTGTCGCCCATGAAGGACTTGCCTCACTTGCCTAGATCTTCACGAAGTAGGTGATCTCCTTGCCCTTACAAACTCCTTGGTTCAACTCCACAATCTTGTCGGAGGCTCCCAAGTGACACCTAACAAATCTAGGAGAGACCACTCTCCAAAAGGTAATAGATGGTGTGTTGATGATGAACTCCTTGCTCTTGTGCTTCAAATGATAGTCTCTCCAACACTCAAGTCTCTCTCTCAGATTTTGCTATGCTGGCAAGAAGATTTGAGTGGAAAGCAACTTGGGAATTCTAGAGATCAAGATTCGTGTGGTTGGATTGGAATGTCTTGGTCTCAACACATGAGTAGGTGGTTCTCTCTCAAAAATGGGTAGTGGAAGTGTAGGCACATTCTGATGGCCCTCTCTCAAATGGAGATGGGGATGGAGGGGTATATATAGCCTCGATACAAAATCCAACCGTTACACACATTTGATCCAACTCGGTCAGACAGAATAGAAGAACTCGGTGAGACCGATTTAGTTCAAAATGTGAACGTTGGGAATCTCGGTGGGACCGACATGATCAACTGGGTGTTACCAATGTGATGGGGCAAGGGCAAAACCTCATCTCGATGACACCGATTGCATGGAGTCGGTGAGATTGATTTCAGCAATGAGCAAACAGAGAGTTGGTCAGGCAAATTCAGTGGGATCGATTGCTCATTTCCGTGAGACCGAAACATTACAAACGGAAACAGAGAGTTTGCAATGCAAACTCGGTGGGATCGATCGCTCACTTTGGTGAGACTGAAACGTTATGATGGGAAATAGAGAGTTTGCAATGCCATCTCGGTGAAACCGAGATCCCTATCGGTGAGACCGAATTGTCTAGGGTTTCTGGCAGTGGCTATGTCAACAGAATTCGGTGGCGCTAGATAGATCAAATCGGTGGGGCCGAGTTTTACTTTAGGTTTTGGACATATGTGGGAATGAGAAAGTGGTTGAGGGTTTATCACTAAGCACTTTGAGCAAGTAGACCATTAAGCAACACCTCATCCCCTTTTAATCGTATTGGCCTTCTTATGGACTCAATGTGATCTTGGATCACTAAAATGAAAATGAAGAGTCTTGAGCCTTTGCCAATCTTTGTCCTTAGCATTTTGAGGGTTCCACATCTCTAGTCTATTGCTTACAAGCTCTTTGTTTCTCATGTTTTTCTTAAAAGCTTTTTTAGACTATGCCATAATGCTTGATTTGCGAGCCAAAATATGAGACAAATATGTAAGATATGCATGGGAGAGACTTATGGCACAATGATGATAGCAACATGATTTGCATGCTAATGTAGCTATGTGGACTGAGTGTATCACTAAGGTGCACAAAGAGTGTGGCCCGACAATTCTCAACTCGCTAGTCTCGATAGCTAAGTGACGCAAAATGGCTCGGGTTATCAATGCAATGGCAAGCAAATGTGCTAGGTGTCGTCGTGGTTACTTGTCGGATTTCAGGGTCTTACAACTCGTGAGAGGTTCGAACACTGGGGTGCGTGCGGAGATCTCAACCTGCCTAGCCTGCCCACTCGTGATCCTCCCTAGCCTAGAGTGTAGAGCTCACAAAGACACAGAGATATATACTGATTCGGGCCACCGTTGTGGTGTAATAACCTACTCCAGTGTGGTGTGGTGGATTGCCTCGAGGGGCTATGGGTGAACTAGTTACAAGGATCAACAAGCCTCAGGAGGTGAGGTGTTATTGAGCTGGTGTGGTGCTCTACTTGTTCTGGTTTCGGTCTGCTCGCCCCCCTCCATGGTTGTGGCTAATTCCTATATATAGTGGCCTTGGTCCTCTTCCCAAATATGAGCGGGAAGTGATTCCACAACGGCAAGATTTGAAAGGGGACAAGTAGTACAGTCTATCCTGACAAAAGTAGTCTTTGCCTGCGAAAAGCCTCTTGTCGTGACGCTGCAGTGGGCTCGGTGATGACCTCCGTCTTGCCGTCCTAGCGGTCTTGGTTTTGTTGCACCGGAATGGAAACCTTTGGTAGATTCCTCGGGACTCTGTGCCTGTGGCTTGCCTCCCTTGCACTAAAGAGGAAACCTGCGCTCTGCGCTTGCATGGCGCCCGCCTGGCGCCTGCCTGGCCTTGGTCGTTGACAACCCACAAGTATAGTGGATCGCAACAATTTTGGAGAGTAGAGTATTCAACCCAAATTTATTGATTCGACAAAAGGGGAGCCGAAGAATATTCTCAAGTATTAGAAGTTGAGTTGTCAATTCAACCACACCTCAAAAACTTAGTATCTGCAGCAAGGTATTTAGTAGCAAAGTAGTATGATAGTAATGGTAACAATGGCAAAAGTAAAGATATCAGTTTTGTAGTGATTGTAATAGTAGCAACGGAAAAGTAAATAAGCGAAGCACAATATGTGAAAAGCTCGTAGGCATTGGATTAGTGATGGATAATTATGTCGGATGCGATTCCTCATGGAATAGTTATAACATAGGGTGACACAAAACTAGCTCCAGTTCATCAATGTAATGTAGGCATGTATTCCAAATATAGTCATACGTGCTTATGGAAAAGAACTTGCATGACATCTTTTGTTCTACCTTCCCGTGGCAGCGGGGTCCTAGTGGAAACTAAGGGATATTAAGGCCTCCTTTTAATAGAGTACCGGACCAAAGTAGTAACACATAGTGAATACATGAACTCCTCAAACTAAGGTCATCACCGAGAAGTATCCCGATTATTGTCACTTCAGGGTTGTCGGATCATAACATATAATAGGTGATAATATACTTGCAAGATAGGATCAAGAACTCACATATATTCATGAAAACATAATAGGTTCAGATCTGAAATAATGGCACTCTGGCCCTAGTGACAAGCATTAAGCATAGCAAAGTCATAGCAACATCAATCTCAGAACGTAGTGGATTCTAGGGATCAAACCCTAACAAAACTAACTTGATTACATGGTAAATCTCATCCAACCCATCACCGTCTAGCAAGCCTACGATGGAATTACTCACGCACGATGGTGAGCATCATGAAATTTGTGATGGAGGATGGTTGATGATGACGACGGCGACGGATTCCCCTCTCCGAAGCCCCGAACGGACTCCAAATCAGCCCTCCCGAGAGAGATTAGGGCTTGGCGGCGGCTCCGTATCATAAAACGTGATGAAACTTTCTCTCTGATTTTTTCCCCGTGAAACGGAATATATAGAGTTGGAGTTGAGGTCGGTGGAGCATCAGCTGGCCCACGAGATAGGGGGGCGCGCCCAGGGGAAGGGGGCGCGCCCTCCACCCTTGTGGACAGGGTGTGGGCCCCCTGGCCTTGATTCTTTTGCCAGTATTTTTTGTATTTTCCAAAAGTTATCTCCATGGATTTTTAGGTCATTCCGAGAACTTTTGTATTCTCCACAATAAATAAGACCATGGCAGTTCTACTGAAAACAACGTCAGTCCGACTTAGTTTCATTCAAATCATGCAAGTTAGAGTCCAAAACAAGGGCAAAAGTGTTTGGAAAAGTAGATGCGTTGGAGACGTATCAACTCCCCCGAGGTTAAACCTTTGCTTGTCCTCAAGCAATTCAGTTGATTAAGTAAACGTGACAAAGAAAAACTTTTACAAACTCTATTTGCTCTTGTTTTTGTAAATATGTAAAGCCAGCATTCAAGTTTTCAGCAAAGATTATGAACTAACCATATTCACAATAACACTTAGGTCTCATGTTTACTCATATCAATGTCATAATCAACTAGCGAGCAATAATAATAAATCTCGGATGATAACACTTTCTCAAAAAAATCTTAATATGATATAACAAGATGGTACCTCTCTAGCCCTTTCTGAGACCGCAAAACATAAATGCAGAGCACCTTTAAAGATCAAGGACTGACTAAACATTATAATTCATGGTAAAAGAAATCCATTCAAGTCATACCCAATATAAACTAATAGTAATGCATGCAAATGACAGTGTGCTCTCCAGCGGGTGCTTTTTAATAAGAAGGTGATGACTCAACATAAAATTAAATAGATAGGCCCTTCGCAGAGGGAAGCATGGATTTGCAGAGGTCCTAGAGCTGGATTTTAAAATAAAGGTGAATAACATTTTGAGCGCTATACTTTCACTGTCAACGCAACAACTATGAGATCTCGATATCTTCCATACTACATACATTATAGGCGGTTCCCAAACAGAATGGTAAAGTTTATACTCCCCCACCACCAACAAGCATCAATCCATGGCTTGCTTGAAACAACGAGTGCCTCCAACTAGCAACAGCCCTGGGGGAGTTTTGTTTTAATTATTTCGATTTTCTTTGATCTTTTTGATCATGGGACTGGGCATCCCGGATACCAGCCATTTTCTCGTGAATGAGGAGCGTAGTCCACTCCCCTTGAGAATAACCCACCTAGCATCAAAGATACAGACAACCCTAGCTGAAACATGAGCTTCTCGAGCATACAAAACAGAAATTCATTTGAAGGTTTGGAGTTTGGCACATACAAATTTACTTGGAACGGTAGGTAAATACCGCATATAGGAAGGTATGGTGGACTCATATGGAATAACTTTGGGGTTTATGGAGTTTGGATGCACAAGCAGTATTCCCGCTTTGTACAGGTGAAGGCTAGCAAAAGATTGGGAAGCGACCAACTAAGAGAGCGACAACCGTCATGAACATGCATTAAAATTAATCAACACTGAGTGCAAGCATGAGCAGGATATAATCCACCATGAACATAAATATCATGAAGGCTATGTTGATTTGTTTCAACTACATGCATCAACATGTGCCAAGTCAAGTCACTCGAATCATTCAAAGAAGGATACCACCCTATCATACCACATCACAACCATTTTAATAGAATGTTGGCACGCAAGGTAAACCATTATAAGCTCGTAGCTAATTAAGCATGGCATAAGCAACTATAATCTCTAATTGTTATTGCAAACATGTTTATTCATAATAGGCTGAATCAGGAACAATGAACTCATCATATTTACGAAAACAAGAGAGGTCAAGTTCATACCAGCTTCTCTCACTCCATCATATATCGTCATTATTGCCTTTCACTTGCACGACCAAACGATGTGTATAATAATAATAGTGCACGTGCATTGGACTAAGCTGGAATCTTCAAGCATTCAATTCAAGAGAGAAGACAAGGTAATATGGGCTCTAAGTTAAATCAATAATCATGCATATGAGAGCCACTAAACATTTTCATTATGGTCTTCTCCTCTCAACCCCCAAAGGAAATAAAAGAAATAAAACTATTTACACGGGAAAGCTCCCAACAAGCAAAAGAAGAACGAGAAATATTTTTGGGTTTTCTTTTTAATTACTACTACAAGCACGGAAATTAAACTAACTAATTTTTTTTGGTTTTTCTTAAGGTTTATCAAACACGCAAGAAGAAAGCTAGAAAAAGAATTTAAACTAACATGGATAATACAATGAAAGAGTATGAGCACCGACAACTAGAATAGTGTGTGAACATAAATGTAAAGTCGGTGAGAAATATGTACTCCCCCAAGCTTAGGCTTTTGGCCTAAGTTGGTCTATGCCCAAGGATCGCGGCTACTCTCCCGGTGTACTGCGGAGTGTCATCTGGATACCACTGGCTGGCGATCTCCTCTGGATCCTGCTAATAACAAGATGGACGATAGGGGTCCAGTGGTGGTTCCTGCTCAGGCTCTGGAGCTAATGTCTGGCTCCGATGCGCGTACACGGCTATACTTTTGCTACGCAAGGAAGATTATATTTAGACTTTTCTTTCTCCTTAGCTTGTTTATCCTTAGAGCTTGGACTAGAAGAGCCCCTCAATAATCTCCTCATCATTTTCTAAAAATTTATGAAATTTTTAGTGACTTCAAAATAAAAATGAATCAAACTAAACAAGATTGATAGCAACTACTCCCATAAGTGCCTAGAGCCTATATCATGCATTAGAATTACTTGGGACCTCATAAATTTGACATGCAAGCTCAAGAACAGGGTCACCTAGGCAGCACAAATTTGCAATGAATAAGCACTAGAACAAAAACTAATTGGACCAATGGAGGAGTCACATACCAAGCAACAATCTCCCAAAGCAGTTTTGTGAATGGAGCTCTGAGGAAGGAGATCGAAAATCGCAGCAAAATGATCTAGAACTCGTGCTTGAGCTGGATGGGTATTTTTTTGGAGGAAGATGGAGTGTGTGGGTGCAGGAATAAGTGGAGGGGGGCCACCGTGGGCCCACGAGACAGGGGGCGCGCCTAGGGGGAGTGGGCGCGCCCTGGACCCTCGTGGCCAGGTGCTTGCCCCCTACTATGTTCTCACTGCCTAAAATCCTCAAATATTCCATAAAAAATCATACTAAATTTGCAGGGCATTTGGAGCACTTTTATTTTCGGGATATTTTTTTATTTCATGGATAATTCAGAAAAAGATAGATAATACTATTTCTGCTTTATTTATTCTAAATAGTAGAAATAAAAAGAGGGTACAGAAGGTTGTGCCTTATAGTTTCATCCATCTCATGATCATCAAAAGGAATCCACTAACAAGGTTGATCAAGTCTTGTTAACAAACTCATTCCAAATAACATGGAACCGGAGAAATTTCGAATAACACTAGGTTACCTCAACGGAGATATGAACATCCCCAGCAATAAGAATATGATATTTTTTGTTGACGGTAGGAAGAGGAAATTCAAAACCTCCAATAATGATAGTTGGAAATTTTCCAATAGAATTGGCGTTACGAACTTGAGGTTGTTTCCTCGGAAAGTTACGTATGCTCATTAGCATTAACATGAAAAGTGATATTGGCTTTGTTGCAATCAATAACAGCCCCTACAGTATTCAAAAAGGGCCTACCAAGGATAATCAACATACTATCGTCCTCAGGAATATCAAGAATAACAAAGTCCATTAAGATAGTGACATTTGCAACCACAGTAGGCACATCCTCACAAATACCGACAGGTATAGCATTTGATTTATCAGTCATTTGCAAAGATATTTCAGTAGGTGTCAACTTATTCAATTCAAGTCTACGATATAAACAGAGAAGCATAACACTAACACCAGCTCCAAGATCACATAAAGCAGTTTTAACATAATTTCTTTTAATGGAGCATGGTATAGTTGGTATTCCTTGATCTCCATGTTTCATAGGTATCCCACCTTTAAAAGCGTAATTAGCAAGCATGGTGGAAATTTCAGCTTCCGGTATCTTTCTTTTATTTGTAATGATATCCTTCATAAATTTAGCATAAGGAATTACTTTAAGCATATTAGTTAAGTGCATACATAAGAAGATAGGTCTAATCATTTCAGCAAAGCGCTCAAAATCCTCATCATCCTTTGTCTTGGATGGTTTAGGAGGAAAAGGCATGGGTTTCTGAACCCATGGTTCTCTTTCTTTACCGTGCTTCCTAGCAACAAAATCTCTTTTATCATAACGTTGATTCTTTGATTGTGGGTTATCAAGATCAACAGCAAGTTCAATCTCTACATCATTATTATTGCTAGGTTAAGCATGAACATGAACATTATCATTAACATTATCACTAGGTTCATGTTCATCACCTGATTGTGTTTCAACATCAGAAATAGAAATATTATTGGGATTCTCAGGTGTGTCTACAACAGGTTCGCTAGAAGCATGCAAAATCCTCTCATTTTTCTTTTTCTTCTTTCTAGAAGGACTAGGTGTACCTACATTATTTCTCTGAGAATCTTGCTCAATTCTGTTAGGGTGGCCTTCAGGATACAAAGGTTCCTGAGTCATTCTACCGGTTCTAGTAGCCACTCTAACAGCAAAGTCATGTTTACTATTTATTCATCAAGCAGATCACCTTGAGCTTTTAAGTACTTGTTCCGCTTGAGTGGTAACCATAGAAGCATATTTGCTAATGAGTTTAAGTTCACCTTTAACTCTAGCCATATAATCACTCAAGCGTCCAATCATGAAAGCATTATTCATTAATTCTCTACCAACAACAACAACAACAACAACAAAGCCTTTAGTCCCAAACAAGTTGGGGTAGGCTAGAGGTGAAACCCATAAGATCTCGCAACCAACTCATGGCTCTGGCACATGGATAGCAAGCTTCCACACACCCCTGTCCATAGCTAGCTCTTTGTCGATACTCCAATCCTTCAGGTCTCTCTTAACGGACTCTTCCCATGTAAAAATCGGTCGACCCCGCCCTCTCTTGACATTCTCCGCACGCTTTAGCCGTCCTCTATGCACTGGAGCTTATGGAGGCCTGCGCTGAATATGGCCAAACCATCTCAAACGATGTTGGACAAGCTTCTCCTCAATTGGTGCTACCCCAACTCTATCTCGTATATCATCATTCCGGACTCGATCCTTCCTCGTGTGGCCACACATCCATCTCAACATACGCATCTCCGCCACACCTAACTGTTGAACATGTCGCCTTTTAGTCGGCCAACACTCCGCGCCATACAACATTGCGGGTCGAACCGCCGTCCTGTAGAACTTGCCTTTTAGCTTTTGTGGCACTCTCTTGTCACAGAGAATGCCAGAAGCTTGGCGCCACTTCATCCATCCGGCTTTGATTCGATGGTTCACATCTTCATCAATACCCCCATCCTCCTGCAACATTGACCCCAAATACCGAAAGGTGTCCTTCCGAGGTACCACCTGGCCATCAAGGCTAACCTCCTCCTCCTCACAGCTAGTAGTACTAAAACCGCACATCATGTACTCGGTTTTAGTTCTACTAAGCCTAAACCCTTTCGATTCCAAGGTTTGTCTCCATAACTCTAACTTCCTATTTACCCCCATCCGACTATCGTCAACTAGCACCACATCATCCGCAAAGAGCATACACCATGGGATATCTCCTTGTATACCCCTTGTGACCTCATCCATCACCAATGCAAAAAGATAAGGGCTCAAAGCTGACCCCTGATGCAGTCCTATCTTAATCGGGAAGTCATCGGTGTCGACATCACTTGTTCGAACACTTGTCACAACATTATTGTACATGTCCTTGATGAGGGTAATGTACTTTGCTGGGACTTTGTGTTTCTCCAAGGCCCACCACATGACATTCCGCGGTATCTTATCATAGGCCTTCTCCAAGTTAATGAACACCATATGCAAGTCCTTCTTATGCTCCCTATATCTCTCCATAAGTTGTCGTACCAAGAAAATGGCTTCCATGGTCGACCTCCCAGGCATGAAACCAAACTGATTTTTGGTCACGCTTGTCATTCTTCTTAAGCGGTGCTCAATGACTCTCTCCCATAGCTTCATTGTATGGCTCATCAGCTTAATTCCACGGTAATTAGTACAACTCTGAACATCCCCCTTGTTCTTGAAGATTGGTACTAATATACTCCGTCTCCATTCTTCTGGCATCTTGTTTGCCCGAAAAATGAGGTTGAAAAGCTTGGTTAGCCATACTATCACTACGTCCCCGAGACCTTTCCACACCTCAATGGGGATACAATCAGGGCCCATCGCCTTGCCTCCTTTCATCCTTTTTAAAGCCTCATTCACCTCAGACTCCTGGATGCGCCGCACAAAACGCATGCTGGTCTCATCAAAGGAGTCATTCAGTTCAATGGTAGAACTCTCATTCTCCCCATTGAACAGCTTGTCGAAGTACTCCCGCCATCTATGCTTAATCTCTTCGTCCTTCACCAAGAGTTGGCCTGCTCCGTCCTTGATGCATTTGACTTGGCCAATATCCCTCGTCTTCCTCTCCCGGATCTTAGCCATCTTATAGATGTCCCTTTCACCTTCCTTCATGCCTAACCGTTGGTAGAGGTCCTCATAAGCCCGACCCCTTGCTTCACCAACAGCTCGCTTTGCGGCCTTCTTCGCCATCTTGTACTTCTCTATGTTGTCTGCACTCCTATCCAGGTATAGGCGTCTGAAGCAATCTTTCTTCTCTTTAAGCGCCTTCTGGACATCATCATTCCACCACTAGGTATCGTTATCTTCGCTTCTCCTTCCCCTGGACACTCCAAACTCCTCCGAGGCCACCTTACGAATGCAAGTCGCCATCTTCATCCACACATTGTCCGCATCCCCTCCTTCCTCCCAAGGGCCCTCCTTAAATACCCTCTCCTTGAACACCTGAGCTACCTCCCCCTTGAGCTTCCACCACTTCGTTCTAGCGACCTTGGCACGCTTATCCCGCTGGACACAAATCCGAAAACGGAAGTCAGCAACCACCAGCTTATGCTGGGGTACAACACTCTCCACAGGTATCACCTTACAGTCTAGGCACGCACGCCTATCTTCTCTTCTCGAGAGGATGAAATCAATCTGGCTAGAGTGTTGGCCACTACTAAAAGTCACCAGATGTGATTCTCTCTTTCTAAAGAGGGTGTTAGCTACAATCATGTTGTAGGCTAGAGCAAAGCTTAAGACATCTTCTCCTTCTTGATTCCTGATGCCATAGCCAAAGCCCCCATGCGCCCCTTCAAAACCTGTGTTAGATGTACCCACGTGGCCATTGAGGTCTCCTCCTATGAAGAGCTTCTCACCAATCGGTACACTCCTAACCATGTCTTCCAAGCCTTCCCAGAACTCCCTCTTGGTGTTCTCATTGTGGCCTACTTGCGGGGCATATGCGCTGATAACATTGAGAACCAAGTCCTCAGCTACCAGCTTGACCAGGATAATCCGGTCCCCACGTCTCCTTACGTCTACCACTCCATACTTGAGGCTCTTGTTGATCAAGATGCCTACGCCATTTCTGTTTGCAGCCGTTCCCGTGTACCACAGCTTGAAGCCGGTATCCTCCACCTCCTTCGCCTTCTGTCCTCTCCATTTGGTTTCTTGGACGCAAAGGATATCAACACCTCTCCTCACTGCTGCATCAACTAGCTCCCGAAGCTTCCCTGTCAGAGACCCTACGTTCCAGCTACCTAAGCGAATCCTCCTAGGCTCGGATAGCTTCCTTACGCTTCGCACTCGTCGAGTCAAATGCGAAGACCCTTGCTCATTTTCCACTACATCCGGGCGCCGATGTAGCGCGCCACTAAGGATGCGACGACCCGATCCTCGCTCACTTGCCACCGTATCCGGATCAAGATACGGCGCGCCACTTGGGGGGTGACGGCCCAGCCCTTGCCCATTTTCCACCACACCCGGGTTCCGATGTGGCGCGTCGCTGAGAGGGTTACGCCCCAACAAAAATCTTTTGGGTTTCATCTCCATAAGAGTGGCTGAGTTTTTACGTTGGCTCGCCAAGCCTATCACAACCCTCCTCCTTCACCCGGGCATGGGACCGGCTATGTCTAGCCATAAAGTCATCAAATTCATCTAAACATGAGCTATGAAATTTAGTAGACGGGGTTTCAACTTTATCATATCTATAGAGAGAATTTAACTTTACTACCTGTGTCGGGTTGTCAAGACAATGTGTTTCTTCAACAGGCGGTACAATAAGACCATGTATTTCTTCAATAGGTGGTAAATTCTTAACATCTTCAGCTTTAATACCTTTTTCTTGCATAGATTTCTTTGCCTCTTGCATATCTTCAGGACTGAGAAATAGAACACCTCTCTTCTTTCGAGTAGGTTTAGGAATAGGCTCAGGGGTTGGCTCAATTGTATCAGGAATTGGCTCAGGAAGAGTCCAATTATTCTCATTACTCGACATATTATTCAATAGTAATTCAGCTTGGACGACTTTTCTTTCCATGAAAACACAACCAACACAACTATCCAAGTGGTCCTTAGAAGCATCGGTTAGTCCATTATAAAAGATATCAAGTATTTCATTTTCTTAAGAGGATGATCAAGCAAATCATTAAGTAATCGGAGAAGCCTCCCCCAAGCTTGTGGGAGACTCTCTTCTTCAATTTGGAGAAAATTATATATTTCTCGCAAGGCAGCATGTTTCTTATGAGCAGGGAACTATTTAGCAGAGAAGTAATAAATCATATCGTGGGGACTACGCACACAACCAGGATCAAGAGAATTAAACCAAGTTTGAGCATCACCCTTTAATGAGAATGGAAATATCTTAAGGATGTAATAGTAGTGAGACTTCTCATCATTAGTAAACAGGGTAGCTATATCATTTAACTTGGTAAGATGTGCCACAACAGTTTCAGATTCATTGCCATAAAAAGGATCAGATTCAACCAAAGTAATTATTTCAGGATCAACAGAGAATTCATAATCCTTATTAGTAACAAAGATAGGTGAAGTAGCAAAGCAGGGTCATATTTCATCCTAGCATTCAGAGTTTTCTGTTTAAGTTTAGCTAGTAATTTCTTAAGATCAGATCTATCATTGCAAGCAAAAAGATCTCAGCAGTTTCTTCATCAATGACATAACCCTCAGGAACAACAGGAAATTCATACTTAGGGGGAGAACCTTCATCATCACTATCATCAATAATTTCATCATCTATAATTTCATTCTCTCAAACCCTAGCAAGTTGTTCATCAAGATATTCATCTAATGGCACAGTAGTATCAAGCATAGAAGTAGTTTCATCGTAAGTATCATGCATAGCAGAAGTGGCATCATCAATAATATGCGACATATCAGAAGTCATAGTAGTAGCAGGTTTAGGTGTCGCAACCTTACTCAAAACAGAAGGAGAAACTAGTGTAGAGCTAGATGGCAGTTCCTTACCTTCCCTCGTAGTTGAGGGAAAAATCTTAGTTCTTTCGTCTTTCAAATTCCTCATAGTGATTAGAAGATATAAATCCCTAGTGACTCAAAGAATAGAGCTATGCTCCCAGGCAACGGCGCCACAAAATAGTCTTGATAACCCACATGTATAGGGGATCGCAACAGTTTTCGAGGGTAGAGTATTCAACCCAAATTTATTGATTCTACACAAGGGGGGCCAAAGAATATTCTCAAGTATTAGCAGTTGAGTTGTCAATTCAACCACACCTGGATAACTTAGTATCTGCAGCAAGGCATTTAGTAGCAAAGTAGTATGATAGTAATGGTAACAGTGGCAAAAGTAAAGATAGAAGTTTTGTAGTGATTGTAAAAGTGGCAACAGAAAAGTAAATAAGCGAAGCACAATATGTGCAAAGCTCGTAGGCATTGGATCAGTGATGGACAATTATGTCTGATGTGATTCCTCATGTAATAGTTATAACATAGGGTGACACAGAACTAGCTCCAGATCATCAATGTAATGTAGGCATGTATTCTGAATATAGTCATGCGTGCTTATGGAAAAGAACTTGCATGACATCTTTTGTCCTACCCTCCCGTGGCAGCGGGGTCCTAGTGGAAACTAAGGGATATTAAGGCCTCGTTTTAATAGAGTACCGGACCAAAGCATTAACACAGTGAATACATGAACTCCTCAAACTACGGTCATCACCGAGAAGTATCGTGATTATTGTCGCTTCGGGGTTGTCGGATCATAACACATAATAGGTGACTATAGAATTGCAAGATAGGATCAAGACCTCACATATATTCATGAAAACATAATAGGTTCAGATCTGAAATCATGGCATTCGGGCCCTAGTGACAAGCATTAAGCATAGCAAAGTCATAGCAACATCAATCGCAGAACATAGTGGATACTAGGGATCAAACCCTAACAAAACTAACTTGATTACATGGTAAATCTCATCCAACCCATCACCGTCCAGCAAGCCTATGATGGAATTACTCATGCACGGCGGTGAGCATCATGAAATTGGTGATGGAGGATGGTTGATGATGATGACGGTGACGGATTCCCCTCTCCGGAGCCCCGAACGGACTCCAGATCAGTCCTCCCGAGAGAGATTAGGGCTTGGCGGCGGCTCCGTATTGTAAAAAGAGTTGAAACTTTCTCTCTGATTTTTTCTCCACAAAACAGAATATATAGAGTTGGAGTTGAGGTCGGTGGAGCATTAGGGGGCCGACGAGACAGGGGGCACGCCTAGGGGAAGCGTGCGCCCCCCCCCCCACCCTCATGGACAGGGTGTGGGCCCACTGGCCTTGATTCTTTCGCCAGTATTTTTTATATTTGCCAAAATTTATCTCCGTGGATTTTCAGGTCATTCCGAGAACTTTTGTTTTCTGCACAATAAATAACACCATGGCAGTTCTGCTGAAAACAGCGTCAGTCCGGGTTAGTCTCATTCAAATCATGCAAGTTAGAGTCCAAAACAAGGGCAAAAGTTTTTGGAAAAGTAGATACGTTGGAGACGTATCAGTCGTCATGGCTCACGTCAGCTGAGCCTCATGAGGTAGCAGCATAGATCTCTCCGCGCCTCATGAGCCGTCCTGAGGAGGCCAACCCCTCCAGGGGTCTCGGCGTCGTCCGCCTCGCGAGGCTTGGCCCCTCGCATGGGTCTTGTGGTGTTGATGTCGAAGCTGGTCCGTACCATGCCGCCAATGGAGCCACATGGTGGGCCGCAGGCAGGCAGGACTGGATACCCCCAAGTCCAGGACGCCAACAGTAGCCCCCGTGCCCAAGGCGCGCTCTGACTTGGCTTCCGGGTGAAGCCAAAGGGCAACTGTGGAGCGCCGTGGGCCCTAACCACCTTCGGCCTTGATGACGCGTGGCGACTGATTGGACGTGGGCAACTCTGCTTCCCCACGCTTGCATTAGCAACTGCTCGACTTGACAACTGCATGCTGCATGCAGAAAGGATCATCATTACTGGAAATCATGGGGGGGCGACGATTTACCTTCTCCCAGCTATAAACGTGCGAGCGGGTTGAGCCCCTCCCCATTTCTCTTTCGTCTTGCTCTTGCTTGCTTCTCCTCCTCTTCTCCTTGCTCCCATGGCATTGATCAGGAGTTTCTCTGCGGTAGAGAAGGGGAAGGATCCTAGAGAGCGGCCGGACCCTCTCCCGCCGAAGAAGTGGCTCGACCTCCATGACAACGCCGGTGCGGGGCGAGAGGTGGCTAGGCCTTGGCAATCGAGGACTCCGCCTGGCTTCCCCCTCCCCCTATGCGCCCGTGATCAGGGTGAAGGAGCGCGCCGTCGAGCAGCGCCTCGCGAAGATGGCAGGGCCACCATTGCCCTGCCGGCCACACCACGGGCCCGCACTGAGGATAGCTCGCGTGAGTTCGTGGTGTGGGTGGTGATGCCTCCTGATACCTGGATCAGATTCCCACGGTTCTTCGCCAGCGAGCTGCCTCCGCGGGGACCTGTGGAGCTATGGCTGCAGCACGCGGGGTGCAGCAGCCTAGCCACCGGGGCTGAGGTCGAGGTGGTGTCGTCCGGAGACGTCTTCATGATGCGCGGATGGGGCGAGGTCGCCCGTGCTTGCCGAGCGGAAGGAGCCATGGCAATCCACTTTGAGTACGATGGCGCGACCACCTTATTCTTCAAGGTCTTCAACAAGCCGGGCGAGTGGCTGGAGTGCTGCCCTGGAGGAGACAGCTCAAGGGACGCCGTGATGGGTGCTGGGTGTGCAGATGCCCCCTTCAGCGCTTTGTCCAGCAGCAGCGACGACTCCTGGGAATCCAGCGACTCTCCTGAGCGAAGCGATTCTCCGGAGTTGAGCGACGACAGCTACGTGCCGCCGAGCTCCCGCCGGGGTCAGAGTGCTGCTGCGGCTGCCGCCCGGTGTCGCTAGCGATGCCGCAAGGCCATGTATTTGTCTCTCCTGCACGAGATGAAAATCAACCCCCGTGAGGCTTGTAAGGACCGAGAAGTATTCAATAGTATCGTTGTTCCTTTTGACCTTGTAATGAACGCACTTATTCCACTCTGGTTGAGTCCCTCCTTTTTCTTTTCCCTAGACAGCGTGGCGCTCTACGCCGGCAGGACCCAGTCCCCAGGACGGCTTCAGTCGTCGCTAGTATGCCAGGTCACGATGCGGTGGTCAAGGCTAGGAGGTGAGCGGCCCAAGGTCCGGTGAGATCTCATGAGACGCGATGCTCATGAGGTCCCCCTTGGCGTGCAAGCTGCTGTATAGAAAACTAAAAAGGGGAGTTGAACCGCCCGAGTGGAACTGCGGGGTGAGGCGCGTGGAGTGAAGCTGGTGCCGTAGCGAGCGGAGACTTATCTTTTGTGGCCTGGAGATTCTGCTTTTGCTTGTTTATCCTGCACCATGCGACATGCCTCGGGGAGGCGTTTAAAACTATTTGCTTGAAACAATATGTCTTGTAATAACTAGATTATGCTCCTTCAGCTTTTCCATTTGCTTTATTGTTCTGCATCGGCAGAGCGCGGCCCCGCGCATACCTCCGCCATTGTTGGGTCATTCGGGTCACCAGGACGATCCCAAAAGGTATGGGGCTACGGGACCAGTTAGGCTCCCGAGTTGCGATGCTCAGGAGTCCTCCTTGACGTGCGAACAGCTTAGGAAAATATGCAGGGACAAGCCTAGGTGTTCTGCGTCGGCAGGTCCTAGCCCCGCGCATACCTCAACCATCATTTGGTTGTCTAGATCACCAGGACGAGCCCAAGAGGTGAGGGGCTACGTGACAAGTTAGGCTCCTGAGTCGCGATGCTCAGGAGTCCCCCTTGACGTACGAACGGCTTGAGAGAGAAGGGTGACAACCAGGTCTTGGCGTTGTGCGTCAGCAGGGCCCGGCCACGCGCATACCTCAGCCGTCGTTGGGTCGTCCGAATTGCCAGGACGAGCCTAAGAGGTGAGGGGCTACATGGCCAGTTAGGCTCCTGAGTCACGATGCTCAAGAGTCCCCCTTGACATACTAACAGACCATCGTACCTTTCCCTCGCAGAGCTCTCGCTTGGGAGGGGTGTGCGAAGACCAGGCCCATGAGGCCTGGCGACGTGGGGTACACCAGGCATGACCTGAGCGTAGCCCCCGTGCCCAGCCCCGTCGCGCTACCTTCCCGAGGGAGAGAAGCGAGGTGAGGCTAGTCACTGAGCTCGGAAGCTCCCTGAGGTTAATGCGGCCGTGAGGCCACCCCAGTTGTTTATCACCAGCGCGGAGCATAGTGCTTCCACTCTTGCACTGGCATACCTGCTCCTCGGCAGTGTTGATGGCCAGCACGGAGCATGGTGCTTCCACTGGCGCGTGGAAGGGGGCTCCCTCTGAGGAGAGCCCCCGGGGCGTGTACAGCCCCGCCATGACACGTGGCTTGCACGGGAGGGCTGGAGGAGGTGTATATGGGCACCCGTGAGCCAGCGCGGGACTCACGAGGCCCTACCTCAAGGCGGGTTGCGTCTGGTCTTGATTGGAGATGCTTGGATTGGTCCTGCGAGATGGTTAGGCAGCCTGTGCCGAATGTGTTTCCTGAGGTTATTGCATGAGAAGGCCATACACCAACGACCCCAGGAGGTGACGTGAACGGGACTAGCCCGCCAGACAGAGCTCAGCCACTGGATTTATCGAAGCTACAAGGACAGACCCGAGCACAGACGCTGTGCCCAGTCTTCTCATGCAAAGATCCTGAAGAAAAATAGCCGGCGCACGGTTCCCGTGGCCACGGGGGCACCAGGTTGTGCGCCCTTGCTTACCCATCACGATTAACTCATGCGAGAACAAGGCACGAAGAGCCACGGGAGGTGACGTACATGGGACCGGTCCGTGAGCTAGAGCTCAGCTCATTAGGTTTAGCGATGCTGCAGGGACAGACCTGAGCACAGGCGCTGTGCCAGTCCTTAATCATGAGGCGGTTGTGGGAGCGCTTGCAAGGGCGCGAGACGTTCTTAGCGATGAAGTGCCGGTATGGCAGTCGGTATTTCGACAGTAGTTTGTGAAGGATTGTAACTTGATCTGATGAAATACAAAAGGGATACACGCCATAGGGACAGACCCACACGGCCTGGGGATGATGCAGCCTGAGGGGTGCTCCCAAGCTGAACAAACTAGAGAGATGTCACCTGGTACCGTTGCTGAAGAGTTGTTGAAGTAGCCAAAAAACGCGCGCTGCTGAAGCCACTCCT